>NC_088399.1:61576090-61723679 GCF_034236695.1 Oncorhynchus nerka
TCTGTCTCACGCTCGCTCTGTCTCACGCTCGCTCTGTCTCACGCTCGCTCTCTCTCTCACGCTCACTCTCTGTCGCTCGCTCTCTCGCTCTCTCGCTCGCTCTCTCGCTCGCTCTCTCGCTCTCTCACTCTCTCACTCTCTCGCTCTCTCACTCTCTCACTCTCTATCTATCTAGATGTGGACGTTCCGTCTCCAGATGAGAAGTCGGTCATCACATACGTCTCCTCCATCTACGATGCCTTCCCCAAGATCCCAGAGGGAGGAGAGGGCATCGCAGCACACGTATGTTCTACTCCTCTCACATTAATATTAGCATCTATCAATGTCCTTTTAACTTCTTGCGTCGAGCCATCCCGGATCCGGGATCGTGACTACAGCCTCAAGTCCATTACCATAACGCAACGTTAACTATTCATGAAAATCGCAAATGAAATGAAATAAATCTATTTGCTCTCAAGCTTAGCCTTTTGTTAACAACACTGTCATCTCAGATTTTCAAAATATGCTTTTGAACCATAGCTAAACAAGCATTTGTGTAACAGTATTGATAGCCTAGCATAGGATTATGCCTGGCATTCAGCATGCAACATTTTCACAAAAAACAGAAAAGCATTCAAATAAAATAATTTACCTTTGAAGAACTTCAGATGTTTTCAATGAGGAGACTCTGTTAGATAGCAAATGTTATTTGTGTTGACAAATCGCTCAGTTTTCTTCATCACGTTTGGGTAAGAAAAATAACAAAATTAAGTCATTAAAACGCTAACCTTTTTCCAAATTAACTCCATAATATCAACAGAAACATGGCAAACAATGTTTAGAATCAATCCTCAAAAGGTGTTTTTCACATATCTATCGATGATAAATCCTTCGTGGCAATTGACTTTCTCTTCTGAAGAAATGGAACGCGCATGGACCTAGAGATTACGCAATAATTTCGACACAGGACACCGGGCGGACACCTGGTAAATGTGTCTCTTATGGTCAATCTTCCAATGATATGCCTACAAATACGTCACAATGCTGCAGACACCTTGGAGAAACGACAGAAAGGGCAGGCTCATTCCTGGCGCATTCACAGCCATATAAGGAGACATTGGAACACAGCGCCTTCAGAATCTGGGGCATTTCCTGTATGAAACTTCATCTTGGTTTTGCCTGTAGCATTAGTTCTGGGGCACTCACAGATAATATCTTTGCAGTTTTGGCAACGTCAGAGTTTTTTCTTTCCAAAACTGTCAATTACATGCATAGTCGAGCATCTTTTCGTGACAAAATATCTTGTTTTAAAACGGGAAAGTTTTTTATCCAAAAATTAAAAGAGCGCCCCCTATCTCGAAGTTAACATTAGAACCGCCTGGCCTTTCAGCCTATCGGTACCCGCTAGAGAACGTTGCCGGGCGACCCCCTTTAGCATAGCCATCAGATGCATATCAACCCGCAGGGTGCAGCAAACATAAGCACCAAGGCTTGATAAATACCATTATTATGAAGGATTCATCGCATGAAGAAATGTATCAATGTCCCAAAAAAATAACAACGGTTGTTAGTTTAGATCGAGTCAAGGATATAGTATTGTGTATAATTCTACAAAGTCCAATGGGGGAAAACGTAGGCCAAACGCCTGTTTTCATTGCCCTTATAATAATAACATTACTGTACAGTGTGATCCATTCAATCAGCTATATTTGTAGATTGGAATAGTAATAGTATTTATAGTATTATAGTCCTTCATAAAGTCCAGCTTCTTTTGACAACGTGGAAACTAAAAAGACGATGATGATACTATCAGCCAGGTGCGCAGGTGAAATGATTTGCTGTGTTCCTAAACAAAAGCACCAGTGCATGAACAATTATAAAGAATGAATTACGCAAATAAATATGAGTGATAATATATTCACGACAAGATATAAAACAGTCATTTGCTGATTGTATTGGTCCATTATATATGTTCCTTTACGCATGAATCAATCTGGTCTTTCTGCTTTGGGTCCACTGTCGGCACAGAGCTTCGGGGCTTTCTGTGAACAAGCCCCACAAACTAATCGGTTGCACTGCACATGGTTTTCATGGGCCTTGTTTCGTGTGAACCATCCGCAGGTGTCGCATAATCTCTCTGAAGCGGTTGCGTGGCGTGGTCTCTTGGGAAAAGGTGGCCCCCCCCGTACCTATCAGTCTAAAAGCTCCACATCCGTGCTCTTTCCGCCGAACGCCCCGCGGGAAATACAAGAGAGTGCCATAAATCCTTAGAGTTCCTCCATAGACACCACCTTCTGTTTCCTTTTCTGTGCCCGTCGGCAACCGTACAATGTCTGATGTTCTGCAACATCCACATGTCACATCAACTCGTCACTCTTTTCTGCCCAAACCGCCCGTCCGTCCCTCCCAGAGTCCCGTCTCGCCGCGCCGTCCCTCCCAGAGTCCCGTCTCGCCGCGCCGTCCCTCCCAGAGTCCAGTCTCGCCGCGCCGTCCCTCCCAGAGTCCCGTCTCGCCGCGCCGTCCCTCCCAGAGTCCCGTCTCGCCGCGCCGTCCCTCCCAGAGTCCCGTCTCGCCGCGCCGTCCCTCCCAGAGTCCCGTCTCGCCGCGCCGTCCCTCCCAGAGTCCCGTCTCGCCGCGCCGTCCCTCCCAGAGTCCCGTCTCGCCGAGCCGTCCCTCCCAGAGTCCCGTCTCGCCGTTCTTCCCAGAGTCCCGTCTCGCCGCGCCGTTCTTCCCAGAGTCCCGTCTCGCCGCGCCGTCCCTCCCAGAGTCCCGTCTCGCCATCTGTTAGCCATGTTCAGGTTTTTCTGCAGAGGCTCGAAGTCAACCTCAGAATCAGATGAAGACTCTTCATAAGCAACGTTGATATCTGATCCTACATCTGACTCCAACTCATCTAAATTCTGAAGCATTTGCAATGCTGTCAGAGCGTCCCTTCGTTTGGTTCAGCTTGCCATTTTCAACTACACACTTTGTATGTTGCGCTCACTGTCTGATTGGACTCTCCCAGCGGAAATGATATACAATTTCCTGCATTTCATAATAAAATGATTAGACCGGGCCACAATTCTTCATCAAAATGACACTATTGTTCTAAATTCAATCACCCTCTTTCCCTTCCTCATCGTTGGGTGAAGTTACAAGCACCATTATCAGCTTTTGTCTGGTTGCTATTGCCCATTCATCCATTGGCGACACATTTGCATATTTACATTTGAAGTTTATGATCATACTAGTTTTTGATTAGCAGTCAGAGCAGCGCTGCCGCGCCAGTAGTCATGTGCTGAACACCTGGACAGCACAGATATTCTTGGGAAAAGGGACATTTGGAAATCAGAGCTGCACCTCTTGAATTGCGTGCGTTGTTTGACAAAGGTTAAGTGTCTTAGAAACGGAATATGCTCAGCAGATTATTGCCAATTTAATCTGGTCACTTATTACGCGTGAAATGAGTTTCGGTGTCGTGCCGATGGGGTCCGGCTGTTCAGCCAGACTGGCATCGTTTGTTTCCCCGCTCATGACGTTGGATAGAGTCAAGGATATGTTTTGTGTTATTCTGAAGGCCTACTGCATTTAAATGTGTAAATGTAATAGAGTTTTATAGTGAATAAAACAGTCCCGTAGTCAAACGTAAAGGAGAGCGGTGTCAACCCCCAAGGCGCACGGTCAAATGATTTGCTCCTGACAAATGGGCATAACACACACGCTCATCGTTACTCTATTGTCTTTCTAAATTAAATCAGCCTCTTCACCCTCGTCATTCAGTTAGGACTCATTTAAATTCAACTGTGAAGTAAGGTGCGCAATTATCGCCCGTTAATCCATTTGTCATTCAGTGAGGAGAGCGAGAGAGACACATTAGCACCTGGCAGGGTACCAACATCCTACAGCACATAGTCTTGGAAGGTTAAGTTAGGAATAGGTGTGGGGGGGGGGGGGGGGCGGGACTGTAAAACGTCTCTAAATACGTTCCCGTTTGTGATTTTTTTTTTTTTTAATTGACAAATGAACACTGGCGGTTCCCATGTTACTGTGTCAATGTACAGTTGGTCAGTCTGTGTGACATCATGCTGCCAAAGCTGTGGAGCCAATAATGAACTGCATTGATCGCAGTCAGCCATTGACGTATATTGATAGCTGACTGTCAATGAACCAGTCTGACCCTCCCTCTCTATCTCTCTCTCCCCCTTCCTCCATCCCCCTCTCTCTCTCCCCCTTCCTCCTTCCCCCTCTCTCTCTTCCCCTTCCTCCCTCCCCCTTCCTCCTTCCCCCTCTCTCTCTATCAGGAGGTGGACCACCGCTGGGCAGAGTACCGCTCTCGTTTCTCCATGCTGCTCCAGTGGAGCCGGCAGCACAAGGCCCTCATGGCCAACAAGAACTTCCCACTGGACCCTGTGGAGCTCAAGGTGCTGAGGGGGAAGGAGAGAAGGGGACAAGGAAGGGAGGGGGGAGGTGGAAAGGGTGATGGAGGGAAGAGAATACAAAATGGGGAGAAGGGAAGAAGAGAATGGAGAAGAAAGAAGGAAGGAAGGATAGTTAGAGAGGGAGGCAATGGGGGGATGAGGGGGACAGGATGTGGGTAAAGATGCTAAATACATGTTTATAAAGCATTTGAGTAGGAGTGCTGATCTAGGATCAGTTTAGCGGGTTTAGATCCTAATGAATGGGATTATATAGACCAGGAGTGGCTGATCCAAGATCAGCTCTACTACTCGGGCCCAGATAACTATTAACACTTTTCTGCTTGATCTAAAAATGTCTGTTATTGACATCTAACCTTTTTGTCAACACCCTGTCGCTGTTCCACAGGCACTTTACAATGAGTACGTCCATTTTAAGGAGACCGAGATCCCTGCCAAGGAGCTGGAGAAGAGTCGCGTAGAACACCTCTACAAACTGCTGGAGGTAAGATTTGGAGGGCGGAAGAAAGAGAGGCTTTAGATTTCTGAAACTCATTAAGACCGCTCAATGACGACAAGCATTATGAAACGACAGCAGGAGCTGCAAACCTACGTTGACGGTGAACACCGGTTTATCGTCCGAGAGATGGAACGACATACCCAGGCAGATACTAAAGTACCATTACCCTGAGGACACAGCCTCATTTCAACATCAAATCCTATTATGGCATGTTAGACTGGCACGAGTCTTCTGGAAAACTGAAACTCGTAAACAATGGCCGACGATGGAGAAAGAGATATGAAGAGGTGACCTGGTTTCTGCCACCACGAGCGGTCCGCATTGTACATCATGAGTCTCTCAGGGGTACTGTGTGTGTGTGTGTGTGTGTGTGTGTGTTATCGAACACCCTGTTCTCTGCACCCGGTCATTTCAACCCCATGCCACTGCCTTGAGACAACAAACCATAATTCCTCCTTTATCAGATCCTCTTTCATTGCCCCTCGGTTCTACTCTCCTGATGTCACCACTGCCCTGCTGACACTCCTGATCAATGGCATATGATGACTCCCAACCCCAAGCATCCAAAACATTTATTCTTCCAGATCTGGGTCCTTTGCACTACCAAGTCATGTACTTTGCACACGAAATTCAGAATTTCAAATGTATTTTTATTATTTTGCATGTTAGAGTAAAGAATATGTAGGCGTGTCATTTTTACTTCTACAATACATATATGTTTTGTTTTCCCAAGGTATGGATGGAGTTTGGGCGCATCAAGCTGCCCCTGGGCCTGCACCCCAACGACCTGGAGGAGGAGTGGGGCAAGTTGATCCTGGAGATGCTGGAGAGAGAGAAGGCCCTGAGGCCCGCTGTGGAGAGGTCATGACCCTGACCTTAACCCTTACTGCTGCTCGTGTTTGAGTTATGATTATACCAGTAGTCCTAGAGACCGAGGCCCTGCGGCGGAGAGGTCATGACCCTGACCTTAACCCTTACTGCTGCTAGTGTTTGAGTTATGATTATACCAGTAGTCCTAGAGACCGAGGCCCTGCGGCGGAGAGGTCATGACCCTGACCTTAACCCTTACTGCTGCTAGTGTTTGAGTTATGTTTATACCAGTAGTCATAGAGACCGAGGCCCTGCGGCCCACTGTGGAGAGGTCAGCAACACAGACCTACTTAACCCTGTAACTAACCTTGAAGCTGCCATCCTTAGTGGTGAAACAGCCACTTCCATTTGAGATATTACAACAACGACTTTTTTTTCTTTCCCTCTCATTGCAAGCAAGATAAAAGAGCAAAACATATTCACTTTCATTTTTTTGTTTGTTGGTCATGCTGTACAACACTTCTCAGCTCGGCAAACAGAAACGATAACAACGGGGGGCAGTGGCGCTGTTTCATCCTACTGCGGATTCCGTCTTTAACCCGACCTACAGCTGTTAGAGCTAGTTTAAACCGGCAGTTCTAGAGGGAGACTGTGGAGACGTATGCAGCACACTCACCTAACCCCCACTGTACTTCTAGACATCCCTTAGGGGCTGCGTGGTCGTGATGCAGGAGTGCAGGTCTCTGCACAGAAACGCAGGAAGTCTCACTACAATCAGGCATTTCCACGCGGGATTTATTTTGCGTCGATCTGTACTCTTCTGTGTTGTGAAAACTTGGCCCCTGTAGATGCTTTTTAGTGTGAAACAACACTACCACTGTGCTTTTGAGGCCTAACGCCATTAACTGGTAGATTATTTTTCATTTAGGTCGTTATTTTATGGTTGTACGGTAAACCCATTCCATAGACACTGGCTGTATATGAAATAACACCCTATTCCCTATATAGTGCACTATTTTTGAACAGGCCCTGGTCAAAAGTAGTGCACTATTTAGTATTTAGGGTTCCTTTTCAGACAAACCAAATGAATGTTTTGAGCTTGTTGACACTGAGCTGATAGTGTGTGTGTGTGTGTCCCTCCCTCCAGACTGGAGTTATTGCTGCAGATGGCCAATAAAATCCAGAACATGGCCCTGGATTGTGAGGAGAAACTCACCCTGGCCAAGAACACACTACAGGCCGTGAGTGATGCTGTCCTATGTCACTGTCTGTGTCACTCTCTTTGTCTCTCTTTGTCTCTGTCTCTGTTTATCTGTGTCTCAATTTAAATTTAAGGGGCTTTATTGGCATAGGAAACATATGTTTACATTGCCGAAGCAAGTGAAATAGATAGTAAACAAAAGTAAAATAAACAATTTTAAAAAAATAACACTCTCAGAAGTTCCAAAATAATAAAGACATTTCAAATGTCATTATGTGCAAATAGTTAAAGTACAAAAGGGAAAATAAATAAACATAAGGGTTGTATTATTCACAATGGTGTTTGTTCTTCACTGGTTGCCCTTCTTGTGGCAACAGGTCACAAATATTGCTGCTGTGATGGCACACTTTGGTATTTCACCCAGTAGACTGTCTCGCTGTCTGTCTCGCTGTCTGTCTCGCTGTCTGTCTCACTGGTCTGTCTCTGTCTGTCTGTCTCGCTGGCTGTCTCTGTCTGTCTGTCTCGCTGGCTGTCTCTGTCTGTCTGTCTCGCTGGCTGTCTCTGTCTGTCTGTCTGTCTCGCTGTCTGTCTGTCTGTCTCGCTGGCTGGCTGTCTGTCTCGCTGGCTGGCTGTCTGTCTCGCTGGCTGGCTGTCTGTCTCGCTGGCTGGCTGTCTGTCTGTCTGTCTCGCTGGCTGTCTGTCTGTCTGTCTGTCTCGCTGGCTGTCTGTCTGTCTGTCTCGCTGGCTGTCTGTCTGTCTTGCTGTCTGTCTGTCTGTCTCGCTGTCTGTCTGTCTGTCTGTCTGTCTGTCTGGCTGTCTGTCTGTCTGTCTCGCTGTCTGTCTGTCTGTCTCGCTGTCTGGCTGTCTCGCTGTCTGGCTGTCTCGGGCTGTCTGGCTGTCTGTCTCGCTGGCTGTCTCGCTGGCTGGCTGTCTGTCTGTCTCGCTGTCTCACTGGCTGGCTGTCTGTCTCGCTGTCTGTCTGTCTGTCTCGCTGTCTCTGTCTGTCTGTCTGTCTCGCTGTCTGTCTGTCTGTCTCTGTCTGTCTGTCTGTCTGTCTGTCTCGCTGTCTGTCTGTCTGTCTCGCTGTCTGTCTGTCTGTCTCGCTGGCTGTCTGTCTCGCTGGCTGTCTGTCTCGCTGGCTGTCTGTCTCGCTGGCTGTGTCTGTCTCGCTGGCTGTGTCTGTCTCGCTGGCTGTGTCTGTCTGTCTCGCTGGCTGTGTCTGTCTGTCTCGCTGGCTGTGTCTGTCTGTGGCTGTCTGTCTCGCTGGCTGTGTCTGTCTCGCTGGCTGTGTCTGTCTGTCTCGCTGGCTGTGTCTGTCTGTCTCGCTGGCTGTGTCTGTCTGTCTCGCTGGCTGTGTCTGTCTGTCTCGCTGGCTGTGTCTGTCTGTCTCGCTGGCTGTGTCTGTCTGTCTCGCTGTCTCTGTCTGTCTGTCTGTCTCGCTGTCTCTGTCTGTCTGTCTGTCTCGCTGTCTCTGTCTGTCTGTCTGTCTGTCTCGCTGTCTCTGTCTGTCTGTCTGTCTGTCTCGCTGTCTCTGTCTGTCTGTCTGTCTCGCTGTCTCTGTCTGTCTGTCTGTCTCGCTGTCTCTGTCTGTCTGTCTGTCTCGCTGTCTCTGTCTGTCTGTCTGTCTCGCTGTCTCTGTCTGTCTGTCTGTCTCGCTGTCTCTGTCTGTCTGTCTGTCTCGCTGTCTCTGTCTGTCTCGCTGTCTCTGTCTGTCTGTCTGTCTGTCTCGCTGTCTCTGTCTGTCTGTCTCGCTGTCTCTGTCTGTCTGTCTCGCTGTCTCTGTCTGTCTGTCTGTCTGTCTCGCTGTCTCTGTCTGTCTGTCTCGCTGTCTCTGTCTCGCTGTGTCTGTCTCGCTGTCTGTCTGTCTCGCTGTGTCTGTCTCGCTGTCTGTCTGTCTCGCTGTCTCTGTCTGTCTGTCTGTCTCGCTGTCTCTGTCTGTCTGTCTGTCTCGCTGTCTCTGTCTGTCTGTCTGTCTCGCTGTCTGTGTCTGTCTGTCTCGCTGTCTCTGTCTGTCTGTCTCTAACAATTCAAAATGTGAAAAAAACAGTAGAAGATAATTATTTCCTTCAATTTGAATTAACACCAGACCTGGTAGCTACATGCCTTTTTCAATATGGTGTAGTGTGTCTCTCTCTCATTTCCTCATTACTCTCCTTTCTCCCACTCCCTCTCTATCTATCTCTCTTACTTTCCCCTCCTCTTCTTTCTCGCTGTTCACACCACTCATCTCCTCTTCCTGTACCCCTTTTTCCCCCCTTCTCTCCTCCCCCGTCCCTCCGTCAGGACATGTCCCTGGTGGAGAGTGGCGAGGCGGTGCGTTGTGAGAGGGAGCTGGGCTTGTACCTGCAGGACTGTGAGGTTCTGATCAGACAGCTCAACCTGGACCTCAACATCCTCCGAGACGAGAAGTACTACCAGGTGGAGCAGCTCGCCTTCAGGTCAGTGGCGGGAGAAGGGGTGTAGGTCCGTTGGTAGAGCATGTCGCTCGCAATGCCAGGAGAGCGAGTTCGATTCCCCGGTCTACTCAGAAGGCAAAAATATACGCACGCATGACCGTACATCACTTTTGATTAAAGCGCCTGTCCAATGGCATATCAATTTGACTTGGTTATACTGCATCTCTGTAAATGTGACACCAGAACGGTACTGTGTTTAGACAAAAGATATGTTCTGTGGAGCAACAGCGGAGGCCCAATGTCGAGTCGTGGCCGATCCACTGTTGTGCCTCGTCTGAAGCGTAGCTTGACCGCATGTGTGTGTTCTGTGTGTCACAGGAAAAAGGTGTGTCTTTTTGAAGTCCCCTTTTAACACGTTTGTTCCCCTCCTCCACAGAGCGTCCTGTCTCCACGAGGAGCTGGTCTCTCTCCGGCTCCAGTGCTCCAGCGTCTACAGGAAGGGCCACTTCTCCCCGGTGACGGCGGGAGACCGGACGGCCCCGCGGGGGAGCGACAGTGGTCTCTCCCTGTCCACGGGGGCCCAGACCCTGCTGGGGGCAGTGGGCGTGGTGGGGGCGATGGGGGCGGCGTTGCTCAGGAGACCCATGTCCCGCTCTCAGCTGGTGGCCATGTCGTCCTCGGAGGACGAAGGAAGTCTCCGGTACATCTATGAGCTCCTGGGATGGGTGGAGGAGACACAGGTAAGAAAGGAGGGGGTTAGGTGGAGGGAGGGAGAGGGATTGATAGGTGGAGGGAGGGAGCTGGGGAGGCTGGGCGGGAGGGAGGGAGGGAGGGAGGGAAGGATGGACGGGAAAGGGGATGGATGAGTAGAACTGATTGTGCGTACGTCAGGACGTGCTGGAGCGTGCCGAGTGGGGGGCGGACCTGCCCTCTGTAGAGCAGAACCTCCAGGACCACCAGAACGTCCACACTGCCGTGGAGGAGCTCCTGCACAGCCTGAAGGAGGCCCGCAACTATGAGGTACACACACACACACACACACAAACTAATAGATTCTAAAACACATTCTTAGGCACTTGGAGATCTACTGTACATACTGATACACATACTGTAAGTGGACATTAACAGACACTGAATAGGCCTGGGCGTATGCAGTAGATAACAACATGGCAGTCACAAACCTAGTCGAGAGGGCCAGATAATGTTTTACTAAGCTTTTCATATCTCTTTCTCCTCAGACCAATGTCTCTCCGAACTTCAGGAGCAGTTATTCTGACACTCTGGCCAAGCTAGAGCATCTATACTGCAAACTACTGGTGAGGGGGAGGACTTTCTTTAGTCTGTGAATGTGTGCGCGTCGGATTGTGTGTAGGGGGTGTGTGTGTGTGTGTGCACCCCAGTGCGCCCACGTTCTCCGTTAATCCCATCAGGGTGTGACTGCGCTTGCTGAAGGCTCAGAGGAACTAGCGAGCGTTAAAGACCGAGTGCAGCTGGTAGAAGCACCTGCTTCTACCACACAGCAGGGAGTTGACTGGGGAGTGGGAGCGAGAGAGCGAGGGGCGCGCGTGTGTGCCTCTGAAATAACCTAGAAACTCTTCGTTGACGTATAGAGCTAACACCGAGTAACATTTCCGCCTCCCGTCCCCCACAGGAACTCTCGTCATGGCGTCTGCGCTGCCTGGAGAGCCTGCATGCGTTTGTGTGTCGCTGTACAGAGGAGCTGATCTGGCTCAACGAGCGAGAAGAGGAGGAACTGGCCTTCGACTGGAGTCAAAACAATACAAACGTCAATGCCAAGAGAGAGCTATACGCCGTGAGTGGACAGGGATAGATGCACACGCACGCACACACACTCACACAGAATACCTTTTTTTTTTTTTGATATTCCCCTGGGTGCTCCTCTGAATGCTCTGTCATCCTCTCTCAGGAAATGAGGTCAGAGCTGGAGGAGAAACAGGAAGTGATGCACTCGCTGCAGGAAACAGCTGACCGGCTCTGTCAGGAGAACCACCCGGCCAAACAGACAGTGGAGGTGAGGTTGCCTAGCAACAGAGCTATCAAGGCTGTTCAATGGCCTTTCAAAAATATTGTCTTTCCATCTATGGTACTTATCAGTACAAACAGTGCTGCTATCGATGTTCCCCTCAAAATAAGATTGTCAGTACATTTTGTACCCTATGTTTGGACTGTGGAGCTTGACTGTGATTCAAGTAAAGAGCTTGAGAAATGTGTATCCAGGAAGCTTCCCAGCCGAAACAGTTCGGTAGATTTTGTGCAAATAATAATAATAAAAAACATTTTGTGAAGTTTTTTTTTGGTAGTTCGGGCACACACATATTTGTTTCTGGAGGCAAGCCGAAGTTCGGAGTCGGAAGTCTATGCCCCTTAGTTGGTGTTTGGTCAACAGTAGGGATTCTTCAATAAAGTCTCTGTTGTCAGTCAATGAGAGACGACTCGTTTTCATGCCATTTTTGGAAACTACTGCTTCAAACATCTTAGTTAGATGTAAAATTGCGCAGCGAATATCTCTTCTGCAAAAACATCACAATTAATGTCAGATTTCTTGAGTTATTTTAGACTATTTTGAGGAAGTGTATACTGGCTACGGCGTCTCAAAATTGACAAATCACTCCCCCCCCCCTTTCCAAGCAAAGGCATTTTAAGGGAGTATGCGAGCACTCTCGTTTGGGTCGCCTAGACGAATACGTCTCGACGCCAGCCGAACTGAAGCATGCTGATGCCTTTACCCCCCCTCCCTCTCCCCAGGCGTACAGTGCAGCGCTGCAGACCCAGTGGCAGTGGGTACGCCAGCTGTGTGTGTGCGTGGAGCAGCATCTCAAAGACAATACTACCTACTTCCAGGTTAGGAGAGTTGAACAAAGTCTCTTTACAAAGTCACACCTTGTACTGTTACGTTATACCTGTAATACCCATCTGGTCCTTTATAATGTCAGTCGTTTGTGGCTTTTCACATAGACACCGTCATATAAGATCAAGATGAAATTAAATGAATTTGTCTATTTGACTACCTATGTATGTTTTGACTTGCCCTTAATTGGGAGTGTAAAGCGATTACTTCTTCTAAAACCTGAATAAAAGACG
Organism: Oncorhynchus nerka; assembly: GCF_034236695.1. Classification (NCBI taxonomy): domain Eukaryota; kingdom Metazoa; phylum Chordata; class Actinopteri; order Salmoniformes; family Salmonidae; genus Oncorhynchus; species Oncorhynchus nerka. The sequence continues at coordinate 61,588,496 of NC_088399.1, forward strand.
ACTCCAAGGAGCTTTAATACTGGGTTAAATATAGAATATCTCATAGGGTCCGGCAGCTGGTATCTGCATTACATATCAGTCCTGATGCTGACCTCTGTGTGTTGTGTTCGTATTGCCTCCTGTCAGTTTGTGAGTGACGCACGGGACTGCGAGACGTACCTGCGTCAGCTCCAGGACACCATAAAGAGACAGTACACCTGTGACAAGAGCAGCAGGCTGGGCAAGCTGGAGGACCTGCTTCAAGACTCTATGGTACGTTGACCTTGTTGTTCTCTGGACTGTTAGTCCCCTCAAATGTTGTTGAACCAAACCTTCAAATGCACCCCCACTAATTTGTCAAAACACCTCAACTCCTGCTAATTCTATAGCCTAACGGCTAGTTTGCTCTAATCATTCAGGTATTTGCCAGTGAAAAGCTTAGGCACGTGATTATAGCTGATCCACATTTTACGCTAATAAGCTACGTCACCTTGACACTTCTGACTCGCTTCGTGACATTATCTACGGCTAGCTGAGGCTAATGTCACGGTAATAGTGTAGACGTTGGCTAGCTGTTGAGACTGTAAGTCTTAAGCTACCTCATCGACGCTGCGTAGGCCCGTCTAATCTACTTTGGTCTGCCGATTCACAGCCACCACCATGCGCCCCGACACACAGCAGATGGTACACTGGGAGCGGGGCTCGACTCCGCGGGCCTAAGCACTGTGAGCAGTGGGGCGTATCCTCCCTGGACATGGAGATGAGAGGGTGACGAGGCTGTCTGACGCAGGTCTAGGCTAGTGGGGAATGATCGAGGTGTAGACACTCGAGCGGATAGGCTGATATTAAACGTAAACGGTCATGGAAGGGAAAGGCGTTGTGCCCTTAGCGGCCGTGACAATACTTGGACAAGTCAATGTAATTACACTGCGTGTTTCCATTCCTACAGAAAGTATGATTACGTGGTTTATATGGAGGGGGGGGAAATGGATGGTCACTCAGGATACATACATGGAGATGTGTTTGTTGCGTGTCTCGGAGTGTTTCATATGTGCTCGCCTCATTTTAAGCACTTTACTGCGCTCAGTTTGAGGCGGCATGTGTGTTTTTGTTCTGAAGCCCCCCTTAAGCATTCGGCGGTTGATTACATTTCCAATACTGTGTGTGTGTGTGTGTTCTCACTGGGGAGATTAAATGGGACTTTGACAGATGCCTCCTTTGCTATATTCCATAAAGACAACCACCAAAGCACTATTAGACCGATGCAATGCCTTTATGATTATTCTAACTAATGAAAATACATATCTACCCATTTAACTCACAGTTCATTCTTTCATTTCACAATGCATTCTTTCAAATAATACAATGGATAAGTAATGGCTATATCAATGGATAAGTAATGGCTATATCAATGGATAAGTAATGGCTATATCAATGGATAAGTAATGGCTATATCAATGGATAAGTAATGGCTATATCAATGGATAAGTAATGGCTATATCAATGGACAAGTAATGGCTATATCAATGGACAAGTAATGGCTATATCAATGGACAAGTAATGGCTATATCAATGGACAAGTAATGGCTATATCAATGGACAAGTAATGGCTATATCAATGGACAAGTAATGACTATATCAATGGACAAGTAATGGCTATATCAATGGACAAGTAATGGCTATATCAATGGACAAGTAATGGCTATATCAATGGACAAGTAATGGCTATATCAATGGACAAGTAATGGCTATATCAATGGATAGGTAATGGCTATATCAATGGATAAGTAATGGCTATATCAATGGACAAGTAATGGCTATATCAATGGACAAGTAATGGCTATATCAATGGATAGGTAATGGCTATATCAATGGATAAGTAATGGCTATATCAATGGATAAGTAATGGCTATATCAATGGATAAGTAATGGCTATATCAATGGATAAGTAATGGCTATATCCCAAAATGTATCTGTAGTGGCTGTTTCTTTCCTTCCTCCACCATTTTGTTTTCCATATTGGCCTCTTGACTCATGGTCCACCTCCTAATAGCGCTAACCCGTTGCTAATGCTATTTCAATGTTAGTTGAAGCTCTGAAGGGCAAGTCATATTAGCGCTTCCCTCACTCTGGCCCTTAGCTCGGCTTAAGCCTCTATTAAACCTCCATTTTGTATTTTTATTGAAACCTTTATTTAACTAGGCAAGTCAGTTAAGAGCATATTCTTATTTACAATGACGGCCTACCAAAAGGGGGTGGCAGGTAGCCTAGTGGTTAGAGCGTTGGGCCAGTAACCGGAAGGTTGCTAGATCGAATCCCTGAGCTGACAAGGTAAAAATCTGTCGTTCTGCCCCTGAACAAGGCAGTTAACCCACTGTTCCTAGGCCGTCATTGTAAATAAGAATTTGTTCTAGTTAAATCGAGGTAAAAAAAGAAGGCAAAAGTCCTCTTGTGAGGATGGGTGTTGGGATTAAAAAATACATTAAATATAGGACAAAATACACACCACGACAAGAGAGACAACACCACATAAAGCGAGACCTAAGACAACAACATAGCAAGGCAGCAACACCCCCAAACAGGGAAACAGATCCCAATCACGTACTCCACTAAGGCAGTTATTTATCTTATAACTTGTCCTTGTGGTAATAATGATGTGGGTAAAACAAAGCGTGAATTGAAAGTACAAATCTCGGAGCATCGTAGCAACAACTCGACTTATCCAGTTGCGGCGCACTTTTTGGAAGCAGACCACTCGATTTGGTCCCTACGTCATATCGGCATCGAACATGTCACCCTCCCTAGGAGAGGGGGTGACCTCGACAATTTGTTGTTCAAATGAGAGGCTGCCTGGATTGTTAATTTAAAGACCATTGTCATTATACCCTGATGAAGACAGCTTGTCTGTCGAAGCGTTGGGGATATTAGATTATTCAGTTATTGTATCTGAGCTCTCCTTACATTTTTCAAGTATTCTACCCAGCACCTCGCCTAAATAGGTGTGTGTTTCTTTCACCTCTAAAAGCAATATATGACCACACAACATGACAACAAACATGTACAATCATTATTGGGCACAGACAACAGCACAAAGGGCAAGAAGGTAGAGACAACAATACATCACGCAAAGCAGCCACAACTGTCCGTAAGAGTGTCCATGATTGAGCCTCTTAATGAAGAGATTGAGATAATGAAGCTTTCTGTCAGGAAATGAGTCCATATAAATGTATTTCTACATGTCAATATGAGGAGTTAAGCTAATACTGGGTTGAATGTTCATTTATTTATATTTAATTTAACGTTTTTTTTGCTCTTTTTTTCTCCCCAATTTTGTGATATCCAATTGTTAGTTATTCTTGTCTCATCGCTGCAACTCCCTTTCGGACTCGGGAGAGGCGACGGTTGTGCTGTGCATCCTCCGAAACACAACCCAGTCGCACTGCTTCTTGACACAATGCCCACTTAACCCGGAAGCCAGCCACACCAATGTGTCGGAGGAAACACCGTACACCTGGCGATCGTGTCAGCGTGCACTGCGCACGGCCCGCCACAGGGGTTGCTAGGGTGCGATGGGATATATGGGGGGGTGGATGGCCAAAACCCTCCACTAACCCGGACGACGCTGGGCCAATTGTGCGCCACCCCATGGGTCTCCAGGTCGCGGCCGGCTGCAACAGAGCCTGGACTCGAACCCAGAATCTCTAGTGGCACAGCTGCGATGCAGTGCTTAGACCACTACACCACTCGGGAAGCCACTGGGTTGAATGTTTAATAGATGGAATGAGCTTTTCTGCTAGCTAATCTGAGTTAGCTAGCAAACATTGTTACAGTGTCACCAATTGGTGATTGTAAGCTAAAATCACCAATGGGACTCTAGCTATGCTATTGAGCTGAGAAAGGAGATTCTGTATATTCTCAATTCTGGGACTGTGGAGTTCAATGGAATCAATATGTATGCATATTATTTTTCCATATACTGTAACAGTGCAGGCCTATAGCATCACAAAAGCTTACCACTTCACTGACTGACTGATTTGATTGGTTAAGTGATTGACACCCTCACTGACCAATGGCTGTACCTCACAGGAGGAGAAGGAGCAGCTGATTGAGTACCGCAGCTCGGTGGCCAGCCTGGTGGGCCGGGCCAAGACGGTGGTGCAGCTCCGCCCCCGCAGCGCAGAGAGCACCCTGGGAAGCACCACGCCCATCCGCGCCATCTGTGACTACCGGCAGATAGAGGTACGGCACCCCTCACCACACACACACTATCGTGACAATACCAGCGTCATGTTCATTAGGCACCAAACGGAGGAAAACAGAAACTGTATCCTTCTGCCGATTGCTTCTTCTCTGCCCTGCACAACCCTTCTCAGCACCACCTACACCTTAGCGATCCAATATGGTGCATCTTCAAGCGATCAGCTTTCGTCATTGACTGCTTTCACCCTGCCATTGTTGGTCTATAGACCCAGTCAACTTGTCAGCTAAAAAAAATATGTTTAGTTGTTTCAATAGCATGTATTATTCAACTGTGAATTTAAACTGTGTCCCCCACAGAGGGTTTTAGATGTACGGTGTTGATTGCAAGAGTGCTGCGTTAGAGCTCTTGAAATGTGGTCTCGTGGCTCTACCAGGCTGCAATGACATCACTTGACATTATTATGTTGCTTGAGAACGGATAAGTGGTCAGATTTTGGCAGCGTGGGCTCAGTTCTCCTGAGTAATCGTGATCATGTTTTTGACCGTCATATCTTACTCACAGGGACATTAAAATAGCCTCTTTTTTAAAATTTTTATGGCTCAACTTTTTCATCTATTTATTTTTCAGCTAAGAACACAGCAACATTAGATTATGCCTTTATATCATACTGGAAAGCCAACACTTGTTAAAGAGCCCACGGTAGCCACTCCAAAGTCCAGTAATGATTCATGAGAAGGCAATACCTTTTGGCCACTGACGCCCCACTCACCTCGCACTCACATTAACATGCTGCGCAACGCTAGCAGAGAAGCTAAACGCTAGGAATGATGATTTTCTCCCACTTGTGCAGACTCAGGCAAAAATCACAATCTGCATTACCACTCCTGTAGTATTGCTTAGGGACAGGGGGTGGCTTCGGACACAGCTATTTTAGTCTTGCTGTGTGACTCTCTCTGGGACTGGGACGGTTTGACCACAGTAAGGTGTGTGCGAGGTATCATGACATTCTGGTCTGGTGGAGGTGCAGCACTGCAGGGGTGCTTCTCAATAGTCATGAGTGGCTTCCTCTGTTCTCCTTTCCTTCATCTGTGACTACTAGACACACACACACATACACACACACACACTTTTCCATTGACACCAACTACGGGCCACTTTAAAGTACGGTAAACACACATGACCCGGACAAGGTCTTCATGACACGATCGCAAAATAATATTTCTCTCCCCTCTCTTATGTCTTCTCCATCCTTCTGTTTCCCCTTCCTACCCTCCATCTTTCACTCCTCTGTCTCTCCCTCTCTCTCCCTTCTTCTCGTGTGTCCGCTGGGCTGTCAAGGCTAACGCTCAGGTATTACTGCCCGATGTTCACCTTCTCTCACCTCAGCGCTCAGCTTTTACACGGCACACTGAACACTCCCTGGTTACTCTACGCTCTTATCAAGTGATTTAGGATCAGTTTTTCTTCATATCGGTTGGATTCACGACCATTGTTAGCCGAAGTCCCAGATCAGTTGGTAAAAGCGTGACGTAACCACACGACTGAACACAGTATCCCCAGGTTACTCAGTCAGCGAGACTAGTTTAGCCGCAGTCGTGAGCTTTTCTGTACCTTTACTTTGCAGTGTTTCTGTGTGTGTGCAGGGGATGGGGTGAGAGGGCGGTGGGGCTGGGGGCAGTGGTTTTAGATGCACAGACCTCGCTTTGCTGAGCTAGACAATTCTTTAAAAAAAAAAAAATTATATAAAAAATTTCGGACACCACACCCGTACTATGCAAATTGAAACTGCTTACTACCCTAGCTCTCTGTATTTGTTGGCCAGATGTCGACTAATATTGTAATGAGTGTGGGCACATCTAGCCATTTTCAGGCCAAAGGATACTGTTATGGTCCCACGGTTTGTAAATGGCTGCTCGATTCAATATGGCACGGTTCTTGTGGTCGATTCTAGTCTCTCTTTCAGTTGTTAGGGCTTTTGCTAACCACATTAAACTCATGAACGTTTGCATTTTGCTTTGTATTATCTGTTTGTTGCCGTAAACCTTTACGTTTCCATTTGTTTTCCCTCCACCTCCCCTTCTCTGTATATCTGTACCCCCCCTCCCCTCCCCCCATAGATCACCATCAGCCGAGGTGAGGAGTGTGTGTTGGCGGACAACTCTCAGAGGACTAAATGGAAGGTGATCAGCCCCAGTGGAAACGAGGCTATGGTGCCGTCAGTCTGCTTCACTGTACCACCGCCCAACCAGGAGGCCATGGACACCGCCAGCAGGTACACACACACACACACACACACACACACACACATAAATACACACACAGTTCACGTACATAAATACACACACAGTTCACGTACATAAATACACACACAGTTCACGTACATAAATACACACACAGTTCACGTACATAAATACACACACAGTTCACATACATAAATACACACACAGTTCACATACATAAATATACACACAGTTCACATACATAAATACACACACAGTTCACGTACATAAATACACACACAGTTCACGTACATAAATACACACACACAGTTCACGTACATAAATACACACACACAGTTCACGTACATAAATACACACACACAGTTCACGTACATAAATACACACACACAGTTCACGTACATAAATACACACACACAGTTCACGTACATAAATACACACACACAGTTCACATACATAAATACACACACACAGTTCACATACATAAATACACACACACACACACACACACACACACACAGTTCACATACATAAATACACACACATGCATGCAGGCACACACATGAGCAGATCAACACACATACTTACACATGGGCGGATGCACACACACATACACACACACACTCATACCTAACCCTGCTGTATATTGAAATGTAATTCCGTGTGTTGTAGGATGGAGCAGCTGTACCAGAACGTGATGTCTCTATGGCACAATCTACACGTCAGCATGAAGAGTGTGGTCTCCTGGCACTACCTGCAGAAAGACATCAGGACCGTGTCCTCTTGGAGCCTGGACACGGTTAGACACACGGTTTTAACTCATCGTGTCAACATCCAAGTCTTCAACCACATATCTCTCACATAACTGGTCTATTTCTTATAGTTTCTTCCAAGCATATTTCTCTCTCCTGCGTTCTCTCTGTCCATGTCGCAGTACATCTATGATGGACATATCGTATTGCTCTCGATCTCTCATCTGTCTGTCTTCAACTCCATTCATCCCACGTAACTGTTCTATTTCTTATACACTGAACAAAATATAAACGCAACATGTAAAGTGTTGGTCCCATGTTTCCTGAGCTGAAAAAAGATCCCAGACATTTTCCAGATGCACAAAAAGCTTATTTTGCTCAAATTTTGTGCACAAATTTGTTTACATCCCTGTTAGTAAGAATTTCTCCTTTGCCCAGATACTCCATCCACCTGATAGGTGTGGCATATCAAGTAGCTGATTAAACAGCAGGTTCATTACACAGGTGGACCTTGTGCTGGGGACAATAAAAGGCCACTCTAAAATGTGCAGTTTTGTCACACAACACAATGCCACAGATGTCTCAAGTTTTGAGGGAGCGTGTAATTGGCATGCTGACTGCACAAATGTCCACCAGAGCTTCTGCCAGAGAATGTAATTTTCATTTCATTACATTTGATACCGTGACGAGATCCCGAGGCCCATTTTATTTTAAGGTATCTGTGACCAACAGATACACATCTCTATTCCCAGTCATATGAAATCCATAGATTAGGGCCTAATGAATTTATTTCACTTGACTCATTTCCTGCTCTCTCCCTCTCAGGCTGATAGCTTTTATCTCATATTACTTCATTTATGGTGTAATGTCCCTCTGTCATACATCTTCCTCTTTCCCCACCATCTGCTAATGTGTTCATATCGACTTCATGGCTTATTACCTATGAATCACGGCCTAATGCATGTTAATTAATACACATATCAACAGCACTTTGGGGAGCACAGTAGAAATAAGTATTTGACTTTATTGTGCTATCCCTGTCACGTTTTTTTGAAATGTATATACTCTGTGTATACATGCTTTTTTGACTGGTATATAAAATCAACCACTACTCTTAAATGTATCTGACGTACACCTCTCTCCCCCTAACCCCTCAGGTACGTTCCCAGACCCCTGTGGCGAGGGAGCAGGCTCTGGACCACCTGGAGGCCCACCTGGCTGACTTCCTCTCTGACAGCAAAGAGAGCGGCCTCTTCACCCCGACCGAGAGACGCGAGCTGGAGAGAGACGCCCACACCGCCCAGGAACACTGCCAGGACCTGCTGGTCAACATGGAGACGGGTAGATACGGATTCAGATACGCTTTCTCGGTCCCAGTTCTCCAGCCTTTTTCCCCTGATGTGTGCACTTGTTCACTCACCTTATTTGGATTTAAAAGCAGAGGATGGGTATTGGAGGCCAATGCGTACACAAATCCTTTGGTTTTAAATGCACGAGGGGTAGTGCACGTTTCATGGGAAAGGTTGGATAATTGGGAGGGAGTGTCGAGTTTGGCTTACTTTGCTCACATACTTGCTTGCCTTTACTTGCTTGGTAGTATTTAGATTCATCCAAATTATTTATAGGGCACATACAGTTGAAGTCGGAAGTTTACATACACTTATGTTGGAGTCATTAAAACTAGTTCACATACACTTATGTTGGAGTCATTAAAACTAGTTCACATACACTTATGTTGGGGTCATTAAAACTAGTTCACATACACTTATGTTGGAGTCATTAAAACTTGTTTTCCAACCACTCCACAAATTTCTTGTTAACAAACCATAGTTTTGGCAAGTTGGTTAGGGCATCTACTTTGTGCATGACACAAGTCATTTTTCCAACAATTGTTTACAGAAAGATTATGTAACTTATAATTCACTGTATCACAATTCTAGTGGGTCAGAAGTCTACATACACTAAGTTGACTGTGCCTTTAAACAGCTTGGAAAATTCCAGAAAATTATGTCATGGCTTTAGAAGCTTCTGATAGGCTAATTGACATCTTTGAGTCAATTGGAGGTGAACCTGTGGATGTATTTCAAGGCCAACCTTCAAACTCAGTGAATCATGGGAAAATCAAAAGAAATCAGCCAAAACCACAGAAAAAAAATTGTTGCCCTCCACAAGTCTGGTTCATCCTTGGGAACAATTTCCAAATGCCTGAAGGTACCACGTTCATCTGTACAAACAATAATACGCAAGTATAAACACCATGGGACCACGCAGCCGTCATACCACCCAGGAAGGAGACGCGTTCTGACTCCTAGAGGTGAATGTACTTTGGTGCGAAAAGTGCAAATCAATCCCAGAAGAGCAAACAACCTTGTGAATATGCTGGAGGAAACAGGTACAAAAGTACCTATATCCACAGTAAAACGAGTCCTATATCAACATAACCTGAAAGGCCACTCAGCAAGGAAGAAGCCACTGCTCCAAAACTGCCATAAAAAAAGCGAGACTACGGTTTGCAACTGCACATGGGGACAAAGATTGTACTTTTTGGAGAAATGTCCTCTGGTCTGATGAAACGAAAATAGAACTGTTTGGCCATAGTGACCATCATTATGTTTGGAGGAAAAAGGGGGAAGCTTGCAAGCCGAAGAACACCATCCCAACTGAAGCACGGGGGTGACAGCATCATGTTGTGGGGGTGCTTTGCTGCAGGAGGGACTGGTGCACTTCACAATATAGATGGCATCATGAGGATGAAAATTATGTGGATATATTGAAGCAACATCTCAAGACATCAGTCAGGAAGTTAAAGCATGGTCACAAATTGGTCTTCCAAATGGACAATGACCCCAAGCATACTTCCAAAGTTGTGGCAAAATGGCTTAAGGACAACAAAGTTAAGGTATTGGAGTGGCCATCACAAAGCCCTGAACTCAATCCTATAGAAAATATGTGGGCAGAACTGAAAAAGCGTGTGCGAGCAAGGAGGCCTACAAACCTGACTCAGTACACCAGCTCTGTCAGGAGGAATGGAAAAAAATTCACCCAACTTATTGTGGGAAGCTTGTGGAAGGCTACCTGAAACGTTTGACCCATGTTAAACAATTTAAAGGCAATGCTACCAAATACTAATTGAGTGTATGTAAACTTCTGACCCACTGGGAATGTGATGAAATAAATAAAAGCTGAAATAAACAATTCTCGCCACTATAATTCTGACATTTCACATTCTTAAAATAAAGTGGTGATCCTAACTGACCTAAGACAGGGAATTTTTTACAGGATTAAACGTCTGAAAACGTGTGAAACTTCCGACTTCAACTGTAAATCGTTCACTCAAAAGACGTGTGTCTGTTTTGCCTGGGGACAGGAAGATCGACAGAGTGCATCCCCCCACTTCACCCAGTCTTGGCTTCATCCACATTTGGGGCTTGAGGGCAACATTGGGGATTGTCATGAAAGGGTTTTATGATGATGCATTGACCCAATTAAGTGGGATTGAAATTCAATGATCTCTCTTGTCTTCCCGCTCCCGTCTGTCTCCATTTTCTCTACCCCTTCCTCTCTCTACCCCTTCCTCTCTCTACCCCTTCCTCTCTCTACCCCTTCCTCTCTCTTTTTCTTTTCATCTTTCATTTACTCTTCCCCTCTTTCCACCTCCTCGCTCTCTCTTTCTCTCTCTTTCTGTCCCTCTCGCTCTCTCCAGTGGAGAAGGATGAGTCTGTCTCTCGGTCCTACCTGTCAGAGCTCCAGAACATTAAACTGCGTCTGGAGGAGGCTGAGCAAAGGCTGATGCGTGGCATTCAGACTCCTCCCCCTAGCAACCGATCGGGTGACGGCATCGACAACACTCTTCAAATTGCAGAGCAGGAGGTCAGAATTGCGCTACAGCCCCATCTGCTGGTCACCAGAGTCTTTACCCTCTTATTCATCTACCAATAAAAAGGAGACCAGCACTAAATTTAATCAGTTGCTTTCATTTATTTTCATGTCTCAACTTAATGCTGTATATTGAATATACAAATCAAGACTAACCCTTATTCCCGGTGGCAGAAGCTGCAGGCAGACCTGGATGGTCTGCGGACCAGTCTTGGTGAGGTGTCGCGTCGCTGTGTGAGTTTCTTTGAGGAGAAGCCCACCTCCTCCAGTGTCCCCGTGCTGCGCTCTGAACTCAACCTGGCTGTGGAGAAGATCGACAGACTGCACAACCTCTCCTCCGTCTACCTGCACAAGTGGGTTGGCCGAACGCGCTCACACACAGTCAAAATACTCTTCTCCTAACCAATACACTTGACTGAGTATCACGCGCTTCCCCTTTTTCTCTCAGGCTGAAGTCCGTAGATGTGCTGATGTACAGCTTGCAGGCCGCCGAGAGCCAGGTGAAGAGGTACGAGAGCAGGCTGAGTGAGGAGGACATCGTCCCTGCAGACACCAACGCCATCCAGGCCCTACGGGAACAATTGGGGGTAAGAGACTGGCAGATACAATGAAAGACCAATCTATCTACTAATCCCACTAACTCAGATACTGGGTAGTACACACGCATGACAAAGTTATTAATGCCCACGAAGACGATGCATGGACCAATATTACGGTTTGTCTGCTAATCATAGGAGTGTGTCTGTGTGCTGATTCTCTGCGTCTCCCCTTCACTCCAGACGTGGCAGTCGGAGCTTGAGGACCAGGAAGGGGTGTTTAGCTCCCTGCAGTCGGAGGTACAGAAGGCCCGAGAGGCGGGGACTCAGCTGAACAGGCTCCACCCAGACCGCAGCCCGGAGCTGGAGCGCTACCAGGAGAAAGCCGCCCAGCTCACCGAGAGGTGGGCCGGAGTCAAGAGACAGATGGACACACGGTGAGTGGTGGATGGATGGATGGATGGAGTCAAGAGACAGATGGACACACGGTGAGTGGTGGATGGATGGATGGATGGAGTCAAGAGACAGATGGACACACGGTGAGTGGTGGATGGATGGATGGATGGAGTCAAGAGACAGATGGACACACGGTGAGTGGTGGATGGATGGATGGATGGAGTCAAGAGACAGATGGACACACGGTGAGTGGTGGTGGATGGATGGATGGATGGAGATGGACAAGAGACAGATGGACAGATGGACACGGTGAGTGGTGGATGGATGGATGGATGGAGTCAAGAGACAGATGGACACACGGTGAGTGGTGGATGGATGGATGGATGGAGTCAAGAGACAGATGGACACACGGTGAGTGGTGGATGGATGGATGGATGGAGTCAAGAGACAGATGGACACACGGTGAGTGGTGGATGGATGGATGGATGGAGTCAAGAGACAGATGGACACACGGTGAGTGGTGGATGGATGGATGGATGGAGTCAAGAGACAGATGGACACACGGTGAGTGGTGGATGGATGGATGGATGGAGTCAAGAGACAGATGGACACACGGTGAGTGGTGGATGGATGGATGGATGGATGGAGTCAAGAGACAGATGGACACACGGTGAGTGGTGGATGGATGGATGGAGTCAAGAGACAGATGGACACACGGTGAGTGGTGGATGGATGGATGGAGTCAAGAGACAGATGGACACACGGTGAGTGGTGGATGGATGGATGGATGGAGTCAAGAGACAGATGGACACACGGTGAGTGGTGGATGGATGGATGGAGTCAAGAGACAGATGGACACACGGTGAGTGGTGGATGGATGGAGTCAAGAGACAGATGGACACACGGTGAGTGGTGGATGGATGGAGTCAAGAGACAGATGGACACACGGTGAGTGGTGGATGGATGGATGGATGGAGTCAAGAGACAGATGGACACACGGTGAGTGGTGGATGGATGGATGGATGGAGTCAAGAGACAGATGGACACACGGTGAGTGGTGGATGGATGGAGTCAAGAGACAGATGGACACACGGTGAGTGGTGGATGGATGGATGGATGGAGTCAAGAGACAGATGGACACACGGTGAGTGGTGGGTGGATGGATGGAGTCAAGAGACAGATGGACACACGGTGAGTGGTGGATGGATGGATGGAGTCAAAGTTAGTCAGATCATTTTTATAAAAGTATTATGTGAAGCTTAATCCTCACTCAGTATTTATACTGTAGGTTTATGCTTAAATGAATACAGTATTTCCTTGAGATGGGGACAGGTTTTGAAAACCACCGTTCTGGTCAAATGTGAAATAGAGAAGAGCATAGACCCATATCACTGATTGGGGTACTTCATTGAATGGTATGTGATGTGTTGGTGTGTTTTTTTCAGGCGAGGGGAGCTGGAAGCCCTGGGCTCGGTCCTGCAGCAGTACAGAGATGGTCACTCTGCTCTGATCCACTGGATAGAGGAGACCACTGAGAGACAGGAAAACACACAGCCTGGAAAGACTGACAGCAAAGTCCTGTCTGAACAACTAGCACAACAAACGGTGAGAGGGATGGATGGAGACCGAACGACGGGTAGAAAGAGGCGGAGCGAGACGGGTAGAAAGAGGCGGAGCGAGACGGGTAGAAAGAGGCGGAGCGAGACGGGTAGAAAGAGGCGGAGCGAGACGGGTAGAAAGAGGCGGAGCGAGACGGGTAGAAAGAGGCGGAGCGAGACGGGTAGAAAGAGGCGGAGCGAGACGGGTAGAAAGAGGCGGAGCGAGACGGGTAGAAAGAGGCGGAGCGAGACGGGTAGAAAGAGGCGGAGCGAGACGGGTAGAAAGAGGCGGAGCGAGACGGGTAGAAAGAGGCGGAGCGAGACGGGTAGAAGGGGGCGGAGCGAGACGGATAGAAGGGGGCGGAGCGAGACGGATAGAAGGAGGCGGAGCGAGACGGATAGAAGGAGGCGGAGCGAGACGGGTAGAAAGAGGCGGAGCGAGACGGGTAGAAAGAGGCGGAGCGAGACGGGTAGAAAGAGGCGGAGCGAGACGGGTAGAAAGAGGCGGAGCGAGACGGGTAGAAAGAGGCGGAGCGAGACGGGTAGAAAGAGGCGGAGCGAGACGGGTAGAAAGAGGCGGAGCGAGACGGGTAGAAAGAGGCGGAGCGAGACGGGTAGAAAGAGGTCGGAGCGAGACGGGTAGAATGGGGGCGGAGCGAGACGGGTAGAAGGGGGCGGAGCGAGACGGGTGCGGAGCGAGACGGGTTGAGGGGGCGGAGCGAGACGGGTTTAGGGGGCGGAGCGAGACTGGTAGAAGGGGGCGGAGCGAGACGGGGGCGGGTAGAACGGCTACACAGTAGATAGATATTGACCCAGCCATAGAGAGGTTCATTGGGGGGAAAAAAGAGATGAGAAATAGCTTTCTTTAAAATAGGCTAATGAGGAGAGTGATTGAAACTAATGGAAGATCTGACTGTGGTTGAGTGACATCTGTAAATAACATCTATTCTCTTCGACCTGATTCTCTCCTCAGGCATTAGTAGCCGACATCGAAAAGAACCAGACCAAACTGGACGAGTGCCAAACGCACTCAAAACAGTATTGCACCTCTGTGAAGGTAGATGACAACATCACTTTGTCATTGTAATGTAGAGATGCGTTTTTTAGATGATTTGGGAAAGTAAGCATTTCACTGTTAGTCTACACCTGTAGTTTATTGGTTGTGACAAATAAAATGTGATTTGATGTCTGTCTCAAAATATGATTATTCTTGCTATGTGTCATATATTTTAAATTGAGGTAGGCTACTGGATAGCCAATTTCCACACTAAATGTCCCATAACAATACAACAGAAAAGTCATTTTCTGCTTGATGTAAATAAGTTACACGTATCCGTGTCCTTCAGGACTACGAGCTGCAGCTGATGACATTCAGAGCGTTTGTGGAGTCGACGCAGAAGTCGACCGGGAAGAGGAGGAGGATGCACTCTTCATCAGACGCCATCACGCAGGAGGTGAGGAGAGATGGAGGGGAGCGTCACAGTGTGGCTAATGTATTTCTAGAAATATGTGTGCCAATGTCATCGTGCGAAGCCACAAGCAATGACATTTCTTTGCCATTCCAGTTCATGGACTTGCGCACGCGCTACACAGCCCTGGTTACCTTGACGACGCAGCACGTCAAGTACATCAGCGATGCACTGAGGAGGCTAGAGGAAGAAGAGGTACTGTGTGTCTCGCTCTTTTTTTCAGTTTTTCATTCGCTCTCTCTTCTGGTGTCTTCAACCTTCCTCTGTGTCTGTCAGATTTATTGTCTGTACCGCCAATCTGTGATACGATCCCTGCAGAAAGAGGTGGAGGAGGAGAGGCAGCAGAGGGTAGGCCAGGTGTCAGAGCTGCTGGGCTGGGTCAAGGGCCTCCAGGGCCGAGCAGGGGACTCCTCCGCCGAGTCATCCATCGCAGCGCAGGAGGTACAGAAATATGAAATGCATCTAGTATATTATGGAATTGAATATTGTACGCATCCACTTTTCTTTCTTATATCACACTCTCTTTAGCCGATAAAATATGTGTACCGGTTTTTACTTTTTTCAAATGTTCATTTGTGTTGTGTTCATAGGCCGTGAGTGAGCAGTTAGCGGCTAAGAAGGAGGAGGTGGCTAAGGTTATCAGGAACACCCAAGTCTTCCTGATGTCGAAACAGGCCAGCAAGTCAGTTCACATTTCTCTTACACACATTAATACCACTGTATAAACACACATACTGTATAGGGCACTCAGTAACATCTCACCTATATCCACACACCACACCACACACACACACAAGTTCAAACTGACAGAAACGTTTGTCCTCTAGGTTGTCCCCAGAGGAACGTGCCCAGGTAACATCCCAGCTGGACGAGCTGACTGCCACCTACAGCCAGCTGTGTGACAGTTCCACCGCCCAACTGCAACAGCTGGTGCAACAGCAAGCCAAAGAGGAGCAGAGAAAGGTAGAGTGGAGGGAGGGAAGGAGGGAGGGTGACTGGGGAAGGGAGTAGAGCGGTTGCGGCTCAAGCCGTAAACTCACTAGCGGAGTTGCCAATGCGAGCTTACGACATTGCTGTTCAAGTGTGTTGCTCACTGACAATGTCTGTCTGCCTATTGTGAATTTTGAGGGTCTGAAATGGAATATGCTCACGAGCTGAGCGCGTTTGTGTGTGAGCGAGAGTGTGTCGCATGCTGTGTGTTGCCCGTCACCACGTGTGCATTTTTTGACACCCATCATCGCCCATACTGAATGTTGTTACCTCATAGACTCGGTTTGGTTTAACAGCCATTTCGTGTGTAATTGCATGGTGAGCCACCCTCACTTGCACCAGCAACCTGCTTGCAGCCGTGTCACCCATCATCGTCATCGTCATCAAACACATCTGCTTAAAGACTAATCTATGGCCCCCAATTGGCGTAGTAGTCGGTGAGCCGAAGAAGTCATGCTACCATTTAGCTATAGTAGCTTTTTGATAGGAGGTGCGCCCTCAGCCTGCCTTCATAGTCACCCTCGTTAGAGCACATTCACAGTCACCCCTCCCTCCGTATGCTCCACATCACTTCGGAGCAGTCATTAGTAGTCAGTAGGTGTTACACTAAATTACAATGGTTGTTTACTGTCCCCGCACGTTAGGTAGACTACCTTTTTAATGTTTCAGCCATAAACCTTCAGAAGCAGATACATCCTCTCCATAAACACGTGCACATACTCGTTCACATAGTCAAAGTCCAACCACACTGTCATGTCCCCCCCCACCACCACCACCATATACATGAGTCCAAATGTGATGGTATGCGTGTGTGAGCCAGTACCGGGGATGTACCGAGAGTATCAGGGTTATATTGTATGAGAGTGAGTGTGTTGGTGTGTGGCCGTAAATCTCCACCCACGAGTGTGTTTTCAACGAATGGTTGTGGTTTTCTGGGTAGTTCTTTACTCTCAAGAAAAAATGTACACGCGTTGCATCAAATCACTTGCCAGCGAAGAGTGTCTAACTGCCAGTGTCGGCTTAGTGTGAGCGCCAGAGGCCAGCTACGCAAACCCCCACTTCACCATTTGAGCATGATGTGTCCAGATCACAGTGTGTGTGTGTATGTGTTTGTGCCGTCTAATGCATTAATGTGTGAAATAATCAGCATTTTGCTTCAAAATCACTAACAGCTGCCAGAAGAGAATCAAGGACATCCATCTCTCAGCAAAGGATAAGAGGGACTGTAGTTAAGGGACTGTGGTTAAGGGACTGTAGTTAAGGGACTGTATCCTATTATCTATATTTAAGTTGAGCTAGTCTATGTCATCTGGTACTTAGCCAGTGAGCAAAGAATCGGTGAGAAGTCCATTGTGGAGTCAATTTAGGTTAGATTTGAGCGAGGACATTTGGAACGAGCCAATGAACCGCAGTCAGAAGTAACTAATGCCTCTCAGCCATAGCTAGTGAATGGTCCAAACTCCTATGGAGTATATTGTAATGGCGAGTCAGTCAGGTGAGTCAGGGCCATCACAGGCAGTGCCTCGGGTAGAACTGAGTGTGGCATGCAGAATCCTAATACCGAGCTTCTCACCTGTCGCTCCTCAATCTGCCGAGCCCTCGGGCCTGTTAATGTGTCCACCACGGGACCGGCGGCTCCGTTTCGGTAAGTCGTGCTCGCTTTCTCTCGCTTCCGATCTGACCTGCCTCCTCGAGCTAGATCTTCTTTTCTTTCATCTGTCTTTCTCTCCTTTCTTTCCTGTTTTCCTTACCTCCCTTTTTGGAGGTTGCGTAGCATATTGGTTTTCTGCATTTGTGTTCGCTATGTAGCATGCTTAGTGCTTTGTCGAACTGAGGTAAGTGTTCTTGTGCCATGACGAAAGAGAAATTATGTGGGAATATACACATTTATAAAAAATTTAAAAAAGATGCATGCTATATCATCTTGTAGCTATTGAAATATGCTTTTTGTCGCCATAATTATGTCAAAGTAATTATTATGGCTCTTGGGTGAAGGGTTATTTTTTTCTTGC
Organism: Oncorhynchus nerka; assembly: GCF_034236695.1. Classification (NCBI taxonomy): domain Eukaryota; kingdom Metazoa; phylum Chordata; class Actinopteri; order Salmoniformes; family Salmonidae; genus Oncorhynchus; species Oncorhynchus nerka. The sequence continues at coordinate 61,606,542 of NC_088399.1, forward strand.
TGGATACTTATGGGCTGTGGGTTCCTCAACAAAGTACTCATCAGACTGTTAAACAAAGTATGTCGGTAAAAGGAAGCTCAAATATTCACTTTATTTGTTTCTCTATCTTCAGAGCCAATCTGCCATTGGCGGAGTTATTGACCTGGGCAACATGGAAACCGTCCCAGTCTTCCAAGCTGCACAGCGTGGCCTCATAGACCTGGACACCTGCCATGTCTTGTTGGAGGCCCAGCTCACCGTGGGCGGGTTGTTTCAGGCTGACTCCCCTGTGAGCCTATCACTGGAAGAGGGCCTCAACTGTGGCCTGATTGATAGTCGCATCAGCCAATCCCTATCAGAGCTGGAGAGTGCCTTGCATCTTGTCGACCAGACAGAACAATTGGAGGGCCAGCTCCTCCCAGTGGCTGCAGCCATGGAGGCGGGCCTTATCAAAGAGGAGGTGGGGCTGCGTATCCTGGAGCTGCAGATAAACACAGGAGGCCTGAGGGATTTAGGAGAAGGTAGACTAACCTTGAATAGTGCTGGAGAGATGGGCCTGCTGACCCCAAGGGTCTACACCAAGCTCGGGTCACGGGTCAATCGGCGGGAGCTTATTGACCCCAACACAGCCGATAAACTGAATCTGTCTGAACTGCAGCAGCGCTGCGTCCTCAGCGATGACACCGGCTTGTATCTGCTGCCAGTGAAACAGCAACCAGGAGGAACAGTCTGTCTCCGATCTGGCAGGAAGGTCGGGATCTTCCGTGCCGTCCAAGAGGGACTGATTGACAGGCAAGTAGCAGTGAGATTACTGGAGACCCAGCTGTTTGCTGGTGGCATCTCTGACCCCCGTTCTGGGCATCTTCTGACTGTGAACGATGCTGTGCGTCACAATCTGATGGACCAGGATCTGGCCTGTGCCATGCTGACCCGCCAGCTGCAGAGTGGTGGGATACTAGACCCTGTAACTGGGGATCGCCTAGGGGTGGAGGAAGCCATCCAGACGGACCTGCTCTCACCTCATTTGGCCCTTCTGGTGCTCGAGTCCCTCTGGGCTTTTATAGGGATGCTCTGGCCTGAGTCAGGGGAGCTGCTGCCCATTGCAGAGGCTCTACAACAAGGGGTAATCTCGGGAGAACTAGCTTGGAACATCCTGAGACAACGCCATGCGATAGGCGCCCTCTACCTTCCGGAAACCCCCAAGGTTGTGTCCCTGAATCAGGCTAAGGAGGTCCTTGAACCCAAAGTGGCTGAGATTCTGAAGGAGATTCAGATCCCAGATGTGCTACACAATATGAACCAGTCAGGTTCCCCAAAACTGAATCGCCTACTCTGGGGCTCTACTGGCACATCCCATCCTCCGTCCTCTTCCCCAGGGCTCAACTGTGACCCCTCATTCCTGGAGAAAATGGCCCCTGAGGAGCAGGCACATCACCGCCTGCTTTTCCATGTAATGACCCACAGCTATGTGGATGCCCATTCTGGCCAGCGCTTAGTGCTGCTCGAGCCTGAGCTGGTGGAACTTGTCAAGGCTGCTGCTGGTCTGATCAATGTGGATCCTATACCTGGAGTGGTTGAGGAAGGGTTGAGTTTGACTACAGAAAGACAGGAGTGTATGGAAGTGGCGCCAGATGTATGTTTGCCGGATACTCCGCAGACAAGGGAAGTTGGAAAGGTCCAAGAAAAGAGTGCAATATTCAGCTTGCCTGAAAAATATACTTATCCCAGAAAGATGGTAGAAGAAGCTGATAATCAAGGATGGGATGGTACACCTGACACATTGCAGGCTAATCAAACTGGAATAAAGGAGATGGGACAGGTAGACCTTGACTCAACCATGAGAATAAGTGAGGAGGTAGATGGAGGTGTACATAGAGAAGTAAAAGGCGAAAAGGATGAAATGGTTAGTTTTGAAAGTGCCCCGCCCTCAGCTGGACTACTGGAAACGCAAATGACAGACTCGTATGAAGATGGGCTGGTAGCGATGGAATCAGAGGGCGCAAGAGTGAGTGGTCACAGGAAGGCGAAGGAGGAGGACTCACTCGTGGAAGATGTTGACAGTCCACTTGTGGAAACCTTAGAAATGTACTCGACACCGGTAAAGCCAGAGACTTTGATGCCAACCCAATATTTCAAAGAACCTGATATCTCCCCATCAGAGGCAGATGAAAAGGAGAGTGTGCCTGTGAGTGTTGAAGTTAAGTATGCTCTGAAGGATACTCAGAGGGTCACAGAGAAGACCCTACCCCAGGTTATGGGATTAGAGGTAGCAGTGGTGAAGACTGAGGAGGATGTTGAGCTGGAAAGGTTGGCCTCGGAGCTTCAGCAAGGGGGTCTACTGACTGAAGGAGGGCAGCGGCTTCTCCCAGATGAAGCCGTGGCTCAGGGGGTCCTCCCTGGACACACTGCAGTCAAGCTGATGGCCAAGGCAGGACTTTTCGGAGGTTTCCTGGATGTCAGCGCGTGCGAATCCCTGAGCATGGAGGATGTGATGCAGGAGGGTCTGCTTGACGAAGACCTGATGTGGCGTGTGTTGAAATCAGAGAAGACCCTGGCAGGGGTAGTGGATGTCGAGAAGGGGAAGATTTGTTCCCTGAAGGATGCTGCTCAGGCAGGCCTGATAGACTCCAACACAGCTGCTCGGCTCCTGGAGGCCCAGGTGGCCTCAGGGGGAGTGGTTGACCTGCGAAGAGACAAAAAAGTGTCTGTTACACTGGCAGCCAACCTTGGGCTGATAGAGGAGGACCAAAGAGAGAAGCTATTTGCATTGGAGAAGTCATGCCGTGGAAAAGGCTCAGACCCAGATGCATCGCTCACCAAAGCAACATTGCAGCTGCAAATGAATGGGGTTGTAGATCCCAAGACGAAGTCACCTGTTCCCCTAAAGCAGGCCCTTGAAAGAGGTTTGCTTGGGCAGGAGGAAGTATATCAAGCCTTGTCCCAACAAGTGGCGGAGGGTGGCATCGTGCACCACAACTCTGGAGTTAGACTGTCAATTTCTGATGCTTTGCAGCGAGGTCTGGTAGACTGTGCCATATCCCCAAAACTGTGGGAGTTAGAGCGGGCATGTCAGGGGGAGGTAGCCCTCTCTTCAAACCCAGATGCTGCCCTCCTCCAGGCATCCACAGGTGCCATTTTGGACCCCGATTTAAAGTGTAGACTTACATTGACAGAGGCTGTCTCTGATGGTCTGCTAAATGAGAGCATTGCCAAGAAAGCAATGGTTTCTCCAGGTGTAACACAAGGTTTGTTGGATCCACAAAGTGCCCAAATTGTGCCTTACTCAGACCTTGTAAACCAAGGCAAGATTGACATTAAGAGTGGAAAGCGCTTCTTGGAAGTGAAGCCTTTCAAGGGAATCCAGGATAAGCAAACAGGTGAAATCCTGAACCTAGCTAAAGCAATTGCATCTCAACAAGTTGATCCAGTCCCAGCACTCAGAATGTTGCAAAGCCAGGCAGACACTGGAGGGATTATTGATATTTCCAATGGAGCTAGGATCCCTCTACCTAAAGCCTCTAAGAAAGGGCTGGTGGGAGAACATATGGCCAGGCTCATTGCCACCAACCAGGTTCTGAAAGGGGGCTTACTTGACCCTTCCACTGGGCAGAGAGTCTCAAGCCTGAAGAAAGCTGTCAAAGATGGACTTATATCCAGGGAAATGGCTGCAGAGCTCCAGGCCAACTTGGGCTCCACGGAAGTAGAACGTGACGATGAGGATAGTTCAACACCCGTTGCCTCTTCAAGTGGGACCTATAGTCCTGCAGACACATTATCAATATCCAGTCCAGACAGCCAAGCCAGACAGCCAAACCGAACCAAACCAATAATTATCGAAACCTCTGAAGTGATTTCTCCAACCCCACATCCAGAAGAGTCGGAAAAAAGGTATAACCTTTTGATGATCGCGGAGGACATTGCGAAGACTCTAGAAGCTGAAACATTCACGCAGTCAGGAGCTATGCAACACCATGGCTCTGTTCACATTGAAGACGAGATGGAACAGGCCTCAATAGCCAGGAAGTCATCGGAAATTGAGTCAAACCAGTCAATCAATTTGTTGGCTCAGTTTACAAACAATGCAGAGAAAAGGCTTCAGGAGGCCCTTCGGGAGATGGAGACGCCGCAAGATGTTACTGTTGGAACACCAGAAAAAGATAACAAAAATGTGTCTAGATCAGTGGGTGAAAGAAGTTCAATCATGTTGCAGGGGCAGTCTGCTTTGGGCAAAGAACCACGGATGGATTCGACAGTGGCCATTGGCAGAGAAGGTAGAGATCAAGAGGGCAGCATAGACATGTCTACCCTAGTTGAGAGAGATGAAGGGAAGACACATGTGGTAGAAGACAGTACTGAGAGAGTGGTGGAGCAAGGTAGAATGGAGGTTGAGCAGGATACAAAGATTGAGGCCAGAGAGCGTGATGATCTTGGACATGCGTCAGCCAATTCTAAGGAGGCCGAAGGTAAGAGCAAAAAGAAGAGGAAGAATAAGAAGAAAGGAAAAGGAAAGGAGGTCGATACTGAGCAAAGACCCTCAGAAAAAGCTGATATACAGAAAACAGAAAACAAAGACCAGAATGCACATTCAGAGGGTAAAGGTCATAATTGTAAGGATACGGGTGCTGAGTCCACTGGAGGTTATGTTACCCTACAGGAGAAAGAGGAGTCACCTGTGCAAGATGTTCAATCTGCACTCAAAGGTGCTAAGGTACAGACTGTTGAGAGGTTTGGCGATCCAAAGGGTATTGGCAAAGTAAGGGAAGGTTCTACAGTTCCACCAGGAGCCATAGAAGATGCTCCCGAGGTAGAGAGAGAGGGTACGGAGAACAAGGTCTTCTTGGTTCAAAGACGGGTAGAGAAGAACAAAACATCCAAGATATCTAAAGCATCAGAGAAGGTTGAACCTGTGACAGAAGAGATACCATCCATCCGCGATCAAGCCGATTCTGAAGTGGCACTAACGAAGGCTGTTCTCGAAAGCTTAGACAAAAAGTCTAAGATACCCATAGGAGCAGAAAAGTTTGAACCAGCGACAGAGGAGAGCTCATCCGTCCACAAGGATAAGCAAAAGTGGGAGGTGGGGCAGATTGTGGAAAAGAGTGATCCAGATGGGGTGGAGACAGTTTCTCAACAGACTGGACAGCAGGAGCATAAGGATAGGAAAGAGGTGGAATTCACTCTAAAAACCACCCCAGTAGCCAAAGATAAAGAGACACTTTTACTGAAGGCAAAAGAGAGTATTCTGAGGAAGGTGTTGGGACGTGGTGTTAGTGAGAAGCAAGCTGCAGAGGAGCTAGTGGCACTGCGTCAGGTAGTGGGGAAGAGAGAGAGTTTGGTGACGTCCGAAGAGGAAGTTAAGACTGTGGGGAGTCCTGAGGTTTCACCAGAAGAGAGGGAGGGCAAGGAAATTGACAAGAAGGGAGAAGGAGAAAGAGAGAAAGTTGCGCCTGACCATTCTACAGTAACTGTAGCAGCAGAGGAAGTGAAGAAGGCTTTAGAAGTAGAGAAAGAGGAGAACGTTCGATCAGACCAGTCTAAAAGGGAAGAGGAAAGGGAGAAGGTTGTGTTAGACCAGATTGAAGAAGGAAAGGAGGAGGATACATCTCTAACAGACCAGCTTAAAGAGACCAAGTCGGGAAAGAAAAATAAAAAGAACAAAAAGTCTAAGATGGTAGAAAAAGTTGAACCTGCGACAGAGGAGAAGCCATCCATCCACATTAGAGCAGATTCGACACCGGCTGATGTTGACAGCTCAGTCTCTGCGGATGAGCGGAAGACTGAGAAGCAGCAAGACGGTCAATCAGACAGTGATGTAACAAGGGTGGCAAGTGGTGACGAGATGAACAAAATGGCTGCCTTTACTAAGAGTCCTAGTGGAGTTGACGCCAATCAACAAAGATCAACCCACACCACTGCACCATACCAAGTCCATGTACATCTGGAGGAGAAAACTGAGGAGGACATTTCTTTGGGGAGAGAAACTGATCCGCATTGCAAAGAAATTGAACAATTTAGGATTGGTACACCTGAGAAAGATGTCCACCCAGACGGCCATTGTGTTATTGACATTGTGGATGCCTCTCCTGTAGCCCTTGTATCCATGTCGGGCGCCCATCTGGTCAAGGCCTCTGTGGCACCTGCTACCAAGCCGGCTAAAACCACTGGCAAAATGAAGAAGAAGAAGAAGAAACAACAGAAGGAGCAGAAACTCGACAGTACCACTGAAACAGAATCTAAAGAGGAAAAGTACCTTGAGTCCTCAGAATCAGGACGGTCCTGGTCTGTTGAGACCCCACAGTCTGATGAGATTGTTGAATCTGATACAACAGAAGTACCTGATTCTGATACAACTGACAGCTGGAAGGAGGATGGAGAAATCCAAGCATTGGAGATAACGAAAGAGAAAAGCCCAGCTAAGAAGGGAAAGGTAAGCAATCTATACATTTAGTAGGTGAAATGCAAATTGTCTCTACTTGTTCATACATTATCTGTAATGTGTAACCCAATAATAAGCTGTCAAATGTCAATTTTTCTGTTTATTGGAAAAATGCCATTCAGACTGATGCTCATGTGACATTCCCTTTCCATTAGTCCTCGTTGCTCCGCCAGGAATGCCTGGAACGTGACCAGCAAATTGTGGCTCTGCTCTCTATGGTGAGACACATCGAGGTTCGCGTCAAGCAGCAGCAGCAACAGTCTATTGGTCGCAGCCTCATTGCTCTTGATGACATCATCAGACAAACAGATGTAAGATATTTGATACCTGTTGAAAATGAATGATCTAGGATGTTACCACAATTGAAATCTTAGGTTTCAAACTTGACAAAACGTTCTATTATCTCAGACCTTGGATCTAGAACTTCGGGATTTAGAACCCCAGGTCAACAAGGCAGTGGATGCTGCTGGGCAGCTGCTGGAGCCCCGCCCACAGGAAGTCCCACCTCAGCTCCTATTGGCCTTGGAGAAGGATGGCCGAAGCTTAGCTCGAGGTTACAATGCTGCCAGAGGGGTCTCTGAAAACATCCTGCAGGGGCTGCACGCACACAGAGACGCATATACGGTAATGGTACATAGAATAGTACAGTGCCCTCAAACTCAACTCTGGACCTCAAAGCTAGTTCCACTGCATTTTTACATTGTTCCCCTCTAATCAAGGTTTTATTTAGACCTGGGACACCAGGTGTGTGCAATTAATTATCAGGTAGAACAGAAAACCAGCAGGTTCCGGACCTCTTAGGGTAAGAGTTGAATACCCCTGGTATAGTAGATTGATATATGAAACCTGTGTGTTTTTGGTGTTTAAATCAATTATTGTCACCCTTTGCTAATCAGTGCGGTTTGTTTCTCTCTCTCAGGAGGCATTGACTGGAGAACAGAAGTCACTTGGAGGGCGAGTCGAGGATATTCTTTCCTGGCTGAAGGAGACTGAGGCACAAATGACAGGAATGGATGGACAAACCCAGGGCGAGACTCCTGCTCAGCTCACACAACGGCTCCAGCTGTGCAAGGTTAGCACACTCACCCCATGCTTCAAGTTTTATATTGTACCCTCTTCTTGTGCACTTTCAAGTGTCCAATTACTGACCTTTGTTCGGATTCAGCCTACACTTTGCGTTAAGTCCAGCTGTTCCTCAGTTCATTCTCTACCTTCTTCTTTCTCCGTCAGGAGTTGCAGTCGTCTCTCTCGGCCCGCTCCAATGACGTCAACACGGTGGCCTTTGACATCCAGGTGTTCATCTCGGAGCGGGCTCAGGACCTGGCCCCCGAACAGAGCAGGCACCTCCTGGGGCAGCTACAACAGCTCCAGAGGGGCTTCCACCAAGCGGCTGGCCAAGCCCACGCCAAGGCCGACGCCCTCGCCGCCCAGAGAGAGATGGAGGAGGAGAGGCAGCGCAGGCGCAAAGAAAAAGAAGAAGAGGAGAAGGAGAGAGAAAGGGCGAGAGAGAGAGAGGTTGGCAAACCGCTGGCTATGTTGCACAGTCCCATTGGAGTGGTGGAATGCACGTTTAAAATACTTTCAATCATCAGTAATAGCATACTTTACCATATGACTTTTGTGGTCATGCTATCTATCACTAAATTCTCACTTTTATCACATTTTTTTTGTAACTGGCAAACCCAAAATACATATTATTAATAATATCCGTCAAGGCAAATATTCTGTACTAACTTCAAAAGTAATTGTCTTGTTTACCATATCTGCAAGCTCACTATCACAACCACCCATACGTCTAAATGGGGTTTGTCATTTACACCAGTATGGTGACTGATGTTACGACTCGCACCACAACAGGCTTCTATGCCAAACGTGTTTTGTCCTCTGCATGTGTCCCTGTATAACACCGGTGTGAATTAACATGTCTGCCTTGCTCTTCCAGATTGCCACAGAAGGAAATGCGCTTGCGCCTCGACGGAGAAGGCTAGAGAGATTTCAGTCAGAGAAGCCTTGCTGTGGCTTGAGCGCGTTCCTTTTTTCCTCTCCCCCTTGTTGTACGATACTGGGAGAAAGGAACAAATAGCATACCAGGACACCATTTGTTTGATTGTCTTTGTGTATCGTTGTTTTGGCTTGACTGACCTGTTGATGATGCTGCTGTTTCTATATCTGAATCTGTCTGTCTGTGTGTGAATCTGGACACATCCTGCTCAAAGTCTGGCAAAGTCTGGCTCAGATGACATGAAACGGGTTTAGAAACAAGGAAGTGTGACTGGCTGGTGAAGAGAAGTGTAACAAAAATAAAAAAAGATCTGGTTTTCGTGTGCTTCTGCTTAGCTGAGTGGAAAATGACATTAGGGGTCTGATTCATTGTTATGGACTGGCCACTGTTTATTAGCAAAAACGGGCAATATTACTTTTCTCACACTTTCTTTTTGCTTGCATTTCTCCTTTTCCCTCCATCCATCTCTCTTTCGACCTTCATATGTGGCTCTCAGGTGGTGCAGCAGCAGAAGGCAGAATGCTCACAGAAATTGGAAGGCCTTACGATGTGGTTGGCTGGAGCGGCCAGCATGCTGGCCAATCAAAGAGCGGGAGCCGAGTCAGGTGACGTGAATGTGCTGCAGCAGAAACAGAGAGAGTTAAAGGTGAGAAACTCCGATTTTCACCTCCATGTCTCAAGTAAGGAGAGAACCCACATGTTGTTTAGTTGCTCCCGGACCTCTAATGTAGCCAGGTTTCAACCATGCTAGGTCTCTGAGGATCCACAGTTATAGGAACTAGACAACATTAAAACTGTCGGAGCGTCTGTAACCCCTCTATATCTGACCATCTCTCTCTCTCTCCCCCAGGACGTACAGAAGGACTTGCTGACCAGAGGCGAGGGCGTAGCGGAGACCATCCGCTCGGTGGAGGAGTTCCTGGCGGAGCACGGTGACAGCCTGAGTCCAGAGGAGAAGGCCAACCTCCAGGGGGCACTGTCCCGTATGAAGGAGCAGTACAGTGCACTGACCGACACGGCCCAGTCCTCCCTGGTCCAGCTGGACACGGCCATCAGCACCACCGTCCAACAGAACACACAGAGGGTAAGGGTTTCTGCGATTTGTTTAATTTCTATCTTTATGGATACTGTTTTGATTGCTGAGAAAATGCTATGGAAATGGCTACAGTGTGGCAATTAACCCAGAGGAAAAGCTCTTCCCTTTGTGTTTCTGTGTCAATTGTGGTGAAGGGCCTTTCATTCACTGACTGCATTTTCATTGGTAGAAATATACACTCGCCCTGATCTGTGCTGTTTTGGTCTTGTTCTAATATTTCCCCTGTGTTTTCTTCCCCTATAGGCGAAGGCAGTAGAGGAGCTGCAGGAGACTCGGGGCCAGATCGACTCCCTGCTAGAGGAGCTCTCCTCACTCAACCAGCCTGGGATGACCGTTACTGACCACCTCTCCTCATCCTCCTCCACATCGCCAGAGGGAGGTCTCCAATCACACAGCGACATGCTCCAGGTTAGACATTCTCCTTGTTTATTTATGAAAGTCATTTTGTTCTTGTTGTTGTGGTATACAGTTAAATGTGTTTGGAATGAAACATACTACTGCAGAAAAGGCTTCTAAAAGTGCCTTTTTAGGTGCTTGGCACAGGTTATTGAATGGTAGTCAGCGTGCTTCCCAATAAACGAAGGTAGCTTCCTCTCCTAATATCCTTTCCAGTTAAGGCAGGGTCTGCACAAGGTGCTTGAGGTGCTTAGAGTATCTGAAATTCAAGTACTGGAATACCTTGACATTTTCTCAGATTGGTACTTGAAAAGTACTTTAAGTTAAACAAGAGGAGAACTGATATTGATCAAATATATTTATGAGAAATATTAGAAAGAAGTATTGGCAAATGAATTTCCTCATATATTTTGCACAGTGGTTGTCAGGCGAGCTCGCTCATTCCACCCACACTGCCACTCAGCCAGGCAGGTACAGAACTGATTAGACACCGCCAAACATCACATCGATGGTTAAAATGCTGGGCAAATGTAGATTCAATCCTGCCTTTTTTTTAATTATTTTTTTATTTAACCATATAGGCCAGTTGAGAACAAGTTCTCATTTACAACTGTGACCTGGCCAAGATAAAGCAAAGCAGTGTGACAAAAACAACAACAGAGTTACACATAAACAAACGTACAGTCAATGACACAATAGAAAAATCTATGTACAGTGTGAACAAATGTAGTAAGGTTAGGGAGGTACGGCAATAAATAGGCCACAGAGGTTAAATAATAACAATTTAGCATTAACACTGGAGTGATAGATGTGCAGATGATGATGTGCAAGTACAGATACTGGGGTGCAGAAGAGCAAGAGGTTAAGTAATAATACGGGGATGAGCTAGTTGGGTGTGCCATTTACAGATGGGCTATGTACAGGTACAGTGATCGGTAAGCTGCTCTGACAGCTGATGCTTAAAGTTAGAAAGGGATCTCCCTAAGTCTCCAGCTTCAGTGATTTTTGCAATTCGTTCCAATCATTGGCAGCAGATAACTGGAAGGAAAGGCGGCCAAAGCAGGTGTTGGCTTTGGGGATGACCAGTGAAATTTACCTGCTGGAGCGCGTGTGCACATGGAACATTTCTGTGATATTTTATTTTGGCTAATGAAACAACTTTACATGTTGCGTTTTTATATTTTTGTTTAGTGTAGTTTATCCACGTTTTTTTACCACTACGTCACTGGACCCAACCAACCCACACCATATAAGGTGCAGAAAATGCGTCACTTTGGCATTGTGAACATGGCTGTATATAGTAAATAAGTAATGAAACAAAGTATTGAGTAGAACTTGTAAAATAGTGATAAAATATATTTTTTTCTTATGAGGTTGTGGCGATATATTTCCATCTTGTGGCGACTAGAAACAATTGCATAATATTAATTATTACAAATTTGATGGTCCTTGAAAATAAATATAGTTTAGAAAAAAGTTATAGAAAAAGTACTTAAAAGTCCTTGAATTTGACTTGCCACTGTCTGTACAAAGCCTGTTAAGTCTATTGAGATGAACCCTCACTAATGCTCACTGTGACCATATACGACCTTTGAACCCTCTACAGGCGGAGCTCCAGCAGCTCCAGGCACAGCAGGCCCAACTGATGCAGGTGTCCCAGAACGCTCGCTCCCTCCTGGACCAGCCCGACTCGGCCGTGCCAGCCGAGGAGAAACGCCGTCTGCGGGACCAGCTTGACCAGCTCCAGACCCAACACCAGGAGAAGCTGCGGGCCTGCCAGGAGAGGTTGAGGCGCTCGGAGGCCCTTAAGGACGAACTGGCCAAGTTCCTCCAGGAGCACGGAGGCCTGGGGACCTGGCTGGAACAGAGTGAGGGGGAGCTGGGTTCCCTGGGGGAAGGAGAGACTGACGCACAGGGCCTGAAGGGGAGACTGGAAGAGCACAGGAAGGTATATGTTGTTATTTTGGCTTTTCCTATACTAGTGTGCGTTAGAGAAAAGCTACATTGCATAGCCATAGAGAGATGATTTACATGAGCGAGATGCAAGCATATAGGCTTACTGTAACAATAGTTCAGGGTTTATATTGGCAGTTGGTAGCAATATTCACTCCTACTGTCAGCTGTATACACACAGTCATGATACTCAAGATGCTAAGTCTACTGTTTCAAACGTTGTAACTGAACACATTCTTGACTGTATCGAACTGACCTGGAACCTGTTGTCTTCCAGCTGGCGGAGGATGTGATCTGCCACAAGGCAGACCTGCGCTTTGTGTCCATCTCTGGTCAGAAGGTGCTGGACTCTGTCCAGGGGGCTCTGGAGAAGCTAGGAGGGTCTGACCCAGCCCTGGAGGAGACCAAGCAGCTGGTCACGGGCAAGCTACAGGACGCCAACCACCGCTACACTGCGCTGCACACCAAGGTGGGTCTCATATAGAGTAGGGGGATTGTGTTCTTCATTACTACTGTGCTTTGTGTACCAATGCACAGTAGAGGTATATCCAAAAGGGACAGGATTGTGATGAAAGACGTGCCTTAGTCAGTTAAGTTAAAGGTCCCTTTGAAATATAAGCCTGGTTCATTACTTTACATATATTTTTTACATACCTAACAATCAATCGATAACCATAAGTGGGCTGTAGAGATATTGGACGTTGACCTACTTCCATAGTAGAGATGGTGACCTGTTCATCTTCATCTCCCCCTGTCTTCCCTCTCCAGTCGTCAGATCTGGGCGGGCGTCTGTCGGGTCTGTTGGAGCGCTGCCAGCAGTACCAGGACGAGGCTGTGTCGCTCCACACCTGGCTCAGCGCCCAGGAACAGAACCAGAGTATAGCCGGACCCAGCGGCGAGACGGACACACAGACACTACAGAACACACTGCGGGCCGTACAGGTGAGAGGGAGAGCATAGGAATACCGCCGGTGGATGGGGTATGGAAATAGGCTGAATGATTTAATACAGTATATACATGTGACTGAAAGCTGAGACATTATCGCCATCTCGCTCTTTATGAAGAGGGGATGGAACATTCTGTTGTTTTCTATTCCCCGCACCTCAACACCCCCCTTCTCCCTGTGTTCTGGTCAGCTGTTGCAGGATGAGCTGGCGGAGCGGTCAGTCCAGTTGGAGAAGGTGAGGAGGTCAGGCAGAGAGCTGGCCGACGCACGGGAGTCCCCCACTCTCAGAGCTGCTGAGATCACCAGCACTGCAGGTACGCCAGCTCACAACAATGTCTATTGTTCTGCCGTTCATAACCTTCCATATTGTTTTATATCTCATACACTCCCCCATATCGATGAATATCCTCCATTCCTCCATATGCTCCGAGATCATGCAGTGGCTCTCCAGTAATGACCACTTACTATCCCTAAAACCCCCGTCTCTGTCGACGTCTTTATAGCCATCCCCCGAAACACATCGTAATGGGGAAAAGTAACCACACCGACACTCTCTCCTCTCCCCCTTCCTCTCTCTGAGCCAGATGGTCTGGAGAAGAGGTTCAGCTCTCTGTCTCAGTCCGTGTTGGAGCGGGCTGAGCAGCTCCAGACGTCCGTAGCCCAGTCGGTCAGTGTCCAGGAGGGGCTGAAGGGTCTGCTAGCCTGGCTGGACGGCCTGCTGCTGACCCCCGGGCCCGTCCAACCTACCGCCCAGGCTGTCCAGGACGCCCTCACACAGAATCAGGTACCATAGTAGAAATACAGGGAGTCTACTATGGAACAGTCTGCAGCTCTGGTACTGTTTCTTTTCTACATGTATCTCCTTTGAACACTTTTTTCCCCCTTCACATCTAATACACACCTCCACTGTCCACTTTGCAGTTGTGTTACATGAGCTTCTTTTAACCCACTTCCCCTCTGCTCCAGAAACTACGCCAGGAGCTGTTATCCAGACAGGGCAGTGTGGAGGCCACCTGCGACTCTGTCTCCAAACTGCTCCAGAGCTCTGACGCCTCCACGGCCTCCGGGCTCCAGGCGTCACTAGAGAGCCTGACCCAGAGCTACGCCGCGGCACAGGCCAAGCAGGCCGAAAGGGAGTCTGAGCTCCGGGGGCTCCTGCCCAAGCTGGAGAACTATGAGAGACTGAGTGCAGACCTGCAGGGTTTCACTCAGACCTGCCTGAGAGCTCTGAGCCCTGTGGGACAGCCTGACCGCAGTGTGGAGGACTACAGACAGACCATAGAGGTGAGGGGCAGGATGATCGATATCAGTGTTCCAGAACCATAGAGGTGAGGGGCGGGATGATAGATATCAGTGTTCCAGAACCATAGAGGCGAGGGGCGGGATGATAGATATCAGTGTTCCAGAACCATAGAGGCGAGGGGCGGGATGATCGATATCAGTGTTCCAGAACCATAGAGGCGAGGGGCGGGATGATAGATATCAGTGTTCCAGAACCATAGAGGCGAGGGGCGGGATGATAGATATCAGTGTTCCAGAACCATAGAGGCGAGGGTTCCAGAACGGGATGATAGATATCAGTGTTCCAGAACCATAGAGGCGAGGGGGATGATAGATATCAGGGATGATAGATATCAGTGTTCCAGAACCATAGAGGTGAGGGGCGGGATGATGGATATCAGTGTTCCAGAACCATAGAGGTGAGGGGCGGGATGATAGATATCAGTGTTCCAGAACCATAGAGGTGAGGGGCGGGATGATAGATATCAGTGTTCCAAAACCATAGAGGTGAGGGGCGGGATGATAGATATCAGTGTTCCAGAACCATAGAGGCGAGGAGCGGGATGATAGATATCAGTGTTCCAGAACTATAGAGGCGAGGAGCGGGATGATAGATATCAGTGTTCCAGAACCATAGAGGCGAGGAGCGGGATGATAGATATCAGTGTTCCAGAACCATAGAGGTGAGGGGCGGGATGATAGATATCAGTGTTCCAGAACCATAGAGGCGAGGAGCGGGATGATAGATATCAGTGTTCCAGAACCATAGAGGTGAGGGGCGGGATGATAGATATCAGTGTTCCAGAACCATAGAGGCGAGCGGCGGGATGATAGATATCAGTGTTCCAAAACCATAGAGGTGAGGGGCGGGATGATAGATATCAGTGTTCCAGAATCATAGAGGTGAGGGGCGGGATGATAGATATCAGTGTTCCAGAACTATAGAGGCGAGGAGCGGGATGATAGATATCAGTGTTCAGTGTTCCCAGAACCATAGAGGTGTTCCAGAACCATAGAGCGGGATGATAGATATCAGTGTTCCAGAACCATAGAGGTGAGGGGCGGGATGATAGATATCAGTGTTCCAGAACCATAGAGGCGAGGAGCGGGATGATAGATATCAGTGTTCCAGAACCATAGAGGTGAGGGGCGGGATGATAGATATCAGTGTTCCAGAACCATAGAGGCGAGCGGCGGGATGATAGATATCAGTGTTCCAAAACCATAGAGGTGAGGGGCGGGATGATAGATATCAGTGTTCCAGAACCATAGAGGTGAGGGGCAGGATGATAGATATCAGTGTTCCAGAACCATAGAGGTGAGGGGCGGGATGATAGATATCAGTGTTCCAGAACCATAGAGGCGAGGAGCGGGATGATAGATATCAGTGTTCCAGAACCATAGAGGTGAGGGGCGGGATGATAGATATCAGTGTTCCAGAACCATAGAGGCGAGCGGCGGGATGATAGATATCAGTGTTCCAAAACCATAGAGGTGAGGGGCGGGATGATAGATATCAGTGTTCCAGAACCATAGAGGTGAGGGGCAGGATGATAGATATCAGTGTTCCAGAACCATAGAGGTGAGGGGCGGGATGATAGATATCAGTGTTCCAGAACCATAGAGGCGAGCGGCGGGATGATAGATATCAGTGTTCCAAAACCATAGAGGTGAGGGGCGGGATGATAGATATCAGTGTTCCAGAACCATAGAGGTGAGGGGCGGGATGATAGATATCAGTGTTCCAGAACCATAGAGGTGAGGGGCAGGATGATAGATATCAGTGTTCCAGAATCATAGAGTTGAGAAAGTAAAATATGTAGTACATTAGCCAAACACAGATATTAAACAATGATTATATAATGATGCATAGGCAGTTTAGATTGGTCTAAATTGGTCTATCTGTACAATTGAAAAGAAATTGGTATAGATCTGTATTTTTTTTAAACCTCATGAAAGATTCATTTGCAATTTGTTAACATGGAAATTATAGTTATTAATGCACAAACATATGTAAAATAACTGAAATTAGAGAAAATAATTATGATACTCACATTTTGTTATGTTACAAAGTGTGATTTAAATAGTTTAATTTTTTTTGGGGGGGGGGGGGGGGGTCATTAATTTACACAAAATACTCCTTAATGTCAAAGTAGAAGAGAGAAAATCTACAGAATACCACAATTCCAAAACATGCCTCCTGTATGCAAAAAGGCACTAGGTAATACTGCAAAAAAACATGGCAAAGGAATACACTTTTTGGAATATATGCAAACCCTTTTATGTTTAGAGCAAACACAACACATCACTGAGTAGCTGCTTCCTTCTTTTTTTCAAGCCTGTCATCTTCATGATATGGGTATGCTTGACTTCGGCAAAGACTAGAGTTTTTCAGAATAAAAAACGGTATGGAGTGAAGCACGTGCAAAATCGAGGAAAACCTGCTTTCCACCAGACACTGGGAGAGGACTTCACCTTTCAGCAGGACAATAACCTACAACACAAGGCCAAATCTACACTTGAGCTGCTTAGCAAGAAGTCAGTGAATGTTCCTGAGTTGCCAAGTTACAGTTTTGATTTCAATCTGCTTGAACATCTATGGCAAGACTTTTGAAATTGATGTCTATGTTCCCCAACACCTTGGCAGAGCTTGAAGAATTTAGAAAATAATAATGGACAAATATTGCACAATCCAATTGTGCAATGCTCTTAGAGACTTTCCCAAGAGACACAACTGTAATCGCTGCCAATAAGTGTTTTTAAAATGTATTGACTCAGGGGTGAATACTTGTCTAATCAAGATATATTAGTGTTTTTTTAAATATGAATTTATCTTTATAAAATCTTCCACTACAAGAGTATTTTGTGTAGATCATTGACAAAAAAAATGTAAATGAAATCCATTTTTATCCCACTTTGTAACACAATAAAATGTGAAGAAATTCAAGGGGGAGATACTTATGGAACCCACTGTAGATAGCAGAATTCCAGAACTATAGACATCAGTTAGACCATAGATCAGTCGGGGAGACCATAGATATTTAATGTAGGATGACAGGAGGATAGTCTTGCAGAACCATAGAAATCAGTGTCGCAGACCATAGAGGTGAGAGGATGATAGAAATGTTAAGATGTCTGTTTGAACAGAGAAGTGGAAGATGGCACAAGAGACTATGCTGTAAGAGATTTCAGGGAGGATTTGCTACCTTCAGATATCATATCTGTATCTGCCTTACTACTTACAGGGGGTGAGAGCGGAGCAGGAGCAGGAGGCAGGTCACCTGAAGTCCTTCTGCCAGCTGGGGACAGACCTGAGCCAAGCCAAGGCCCTGACCAGCACACAGACCCTACTGGACAATGTCAGAGAGGTGTCCGATGAGTTCGCCCGACTGGAATCCAACATCAATGAAAGGTATGCACTGCCTTAGAATAAACGGAGCCAAAACCATTCTAGAATCAATGCAAGGCATTGCAGTTCACTGTACAACAGCCCTGCCAAAAAATGCAAGGAACCATAACCAATAAAAAAATATATAATATTGACCCTGTGCACAATGGGTAAGCACTGCCTTAGAATAATACACAAAGCCGAGACGAATACAAAATCAAAGGGAGGTCTCTAGGTGCACCTAGGCTTGTAGTGCAGCACCAATCCCACTAGAGGGAGATGGCTAGATAAAACACAAAGACTTCTGCTTTGCTTGCACCTTGGGGATTTAGGCTGCGTATCTGTAAAGCACTTTGTGAAAGGGCTTTATATATATTCTTTGTTCGTTTGATACACTATCACATTACTGCCACCATCACAGTCTGAAATATGACACATGACATTTATCTTCACACTAATGCCTTACAAATTTATACACAGAGCAGGACAAGCCAGATTTTCACAAATCTTAATCTGACTGGACAAGCAGAAACAACCCCCCCCCCAACTCTGTGACTGGTTGGGTGGATAACTTTGAATACACTCCTAATTAGTTGATAGGCTGAGTCCTTTCTGTATGGCAGCACCAGTTGCCATGTCGCCCTGGTTTGTACCGCCAGTAGCGCCTTAGCCTGCCACAAGGAAGTCTGGCCTTATAGAAATGGAATGACTGGCAATGTCCTGTCTAGTGTTTCTATTTCTATGTCAGGGCCTCTAATGGATACCATTGGACTGTCTGTTCGTCTAGCAAAAGATCGCGAAAGCTCCCATAGCGGCTTATACATGTATAGAGGGATTAGGCCTGTGCAGGATGTCTTACCAGTAGCCCTGACCCCTTTGAAAGCTGTGTGTTGCCAACAGTGGTGTGTGTGGGTGGACAGTGTTAGCTGATGGCACAGGAGTGAATGTGGTCGGCGGCTACTAAGAATAAGCCTGGGGTTATAGTGGGCACAGTTCAGTGTCCATTTATCGGTCATACAAAAAGGGGCTCCCGCTTACGCAGACTGACCAGGAGGTAAATGACACGCTTTCAATAACCCAGGCGGTTCTAAAATGGTTGTTTCGTCTGTGTGCACTGCAGTCAGTTTTCAAAGCAGCTGCCATGGGGCAGACCAAGTACAAGGCAAGGGTATATATATATATATATATATATATATATATATATATATATATATATACGAGGGTATAATATGGACGAGATAATGGTTTGTCCTTAACTGCATCCCTCTCTTTTTGTGACATGAAGCATGTGATGGTTAATGTGTAGCGGCTGTGTGTTTCATATGGAAAGGATATTGGGATTCAAATAAAATAATCTCTTCCCCTCTTTCTTTTACTCTTTTTTCTACTTTTGTTCTCTCTTCATTTCTATTTCTCTTTTTCTCCCACTGTCTCAATTTCTATCCCTACATCTCTCTATGTTTCTCTCTTTTTTTGTTGTTGTTCAATCTTCTCTCTCTCTCTCTCTCTCTCTCTCTCTGTCTCTGTCTCTGTCTCTCTCTCTCTCTCTCTCTCTGTCTCTCTCTGTCTCTGTCTCTCTCTCTCTCTCTGTCTCTGTCTCTCTCTCTCTGTCTCTCTCTGTCTCTCTCTCTCTCTGTCTCTCTCTCGCCGTGTCTCTCTCTCGCCGTCTCCTTCCTGCTCCAGGTACAATGCCATCCAGAGTTGTGAGCAGCAGTTGGGCCAGTTCCGGTCTCTCTCTAGCTCCCTCCTCAGGTGGCTCCAGACAACACAGGAGCAGCTGCCTCTCAAAGAGCCCAACATCAACACAGAGGCCCTGCAGAGGAGAGTGCAGCAGCTCAAGGTGTGTGTGTCTGAATCACACTCCTGCAAAAAACAGTGTAATCAATCACTGAAACACAATTTACTCGTTCTAAGGTATTGCTACATTTCGAAGTGTATTGATGAATACGTTCCAAAGCATGATAGTGATTCAGAATGATATTTCCATGTGATTATTAATTGAGGAATTATGTAAGGCCATTAATAACGTTCAAACATTTCTTTACTAAGGACTTACTGAGTGACTGGGAGGCCCAAGGGGTTCGGGTTCTGGAGCTGAACAAGACTGGATCAGAACTGGAGACCCTTATCATAAACATCACAGCCCCCCAGACCAAGACAGGTAAGGGGAATGGGAAACAACTGCCTATGTGTGCGTCCACAGCTACCTGCATGTCCAAGTTCATCCAAGCTCTGTTTGTGAGTATGTTTTGTGTGTGTGTGTGTTGAGGTCTATGCTATCAGTGTGTGTAACGTGAACACGTGTTCTAGATGTAGCCCGTGTCCATGCTAAACTGGGTGTGTGAAAGCCAGAGGCTGAGAGTGTTTATATGCTTAGCAGTGTCTTCTATTGTACTGTCCATGAACGTGTGTTGGTGTCCGTTGTCTGAGTGCAGTGTGTCCCTCTCCCAGGTGTTCCCCAGGTCAATGGTGCAGGAAGCCCCAGCAGTGTCAATGGCATTCACACATGCAAAGGTGAGCTCACCCTCACTCCCTTCTCCGGAAACCAATCGTCTTTGGCCTCCTTCCTCATACGAGATGCTCTCCAGCGCTTACTACTTGTGGACGTCACAGCTTGATTTACAATCTACTTGCTCGCCCCTCCCCCAAAAAATGCTCATTATATATCTGTTTTCTGTCTGTGTGTGTCTGTCTTCTGTCTGTAAGCTTCTTGTATGTGCTACTGCAGTGTCTAACACCGTTGAAAACGTTTGTTCTCACTAATATTCTGTTGCCCTGGAAAGTTTTAACCAAATAACTTCAGTGTAAACCCTTTCAAGAGTTTTTCTTGCCACTGTCAACTCTGCTTTTACGTCTGTGAAATGGAAGACACTATACAAATCAAATTGTATTGAATATGATCGATAAATCTCTCTGTCTCTCTCTGTCTCTCTCTCTCTCTCTCTCTCTCTCTCTCTCTCTCTCTCAGACCTGACAGAGCTGCAGGTTGCGGTGGCGGAAGTGAACAGTCGTTACGAAGAGCTGGGAGAGGAACTGAAGGACCGACAGTCGCGCCAGGAGACCTCTCTGGAGCTGAGGCAGAAGGCCAGGCAGAGCACGGAGGAGCTCAGCCGCTGGCTGGGAGACCGGGAGAACAGCCTGCACCTGGGCCAGACTGCCGCCTCCCCCTCCAAACCGGAGGTGGTACGTGCCCAGGCCCAGGAGAACAAGGTAAGCGTCTGGACTCGGGTCAAACCACTGTCAAAATTGGAGTGTATTATGCCTCTGCTAGTTGGTCATTAATGCTGCATTGGAAAATCAAAGTGTGATCACCCCGTAGCTGACATAAACATATGGTACTTTCTATTGCTTACTTTGTACATGCTTATCCTTGTCTTTTTATATCCGACGTACTGATATAGCTGTTCTTCTGTACTTTAGGCCTTACTGTCGGAGCTGGCAGAGCATTCTGGGAAGGTGAAGGAGCTGAAGAGCACCCTGGAGAAGCTGATAGCAGACAACCCAGACTCCCCAGAGGCAGACACCTGGAGACAACAAATGAAGGAGATTGGTGAGTGGTACTGGAATGGATGAATAGGGTCAGACATTTTGAATAGTTATGGGGTAAGGGACACATTTTAACGTAAGGAGCCAGCAGGCCTATGTCCTTTGCATGGGCATCTACACAGGACTTGGCCCTGAATCCCCCCAAAAATAGCCATTTTGAGGTTTGACTAAGCGAGGTGCATTTCAGAGGATAAGAAAATCAACACTGGAAAGACAGGCTAATATAGTAGTTATTTGAGATGTAATGATTTGCGTCAGTAAGGGTTATTAGAGCTTTTCACAGCTTGAAAGGTAAAGACGTGATTTGGTTAAGATCAATATTAGGCAGCATGTGACTGGGATGTCGTTAACCTTCAAATACTTGATATTTTTCCCCTGACTTGATTATAGCCCTGTGATATGTAAGGTAGGAACACGACAGAGCTCCTTTCGCCACACATTTCACACAGGGCTTTATTTCAAAGCCATGTGGATCCAAGACTCACTCTCTCTGCTGGATGCCCAGTGCGTGAGTCATGAGGAAAGAAAAAAATGGCTTATTTCTCAGCGCCGTGTGTGTCAAATCAAAATGTCATTTGACACGTGTGCCGAATACAACTGGCGTCGACTCTACCGCGAAATGCTTGCTTACGAACCCTTCCCAGCGATGCATAGTTGAAAGATGATAATAATACAAATGAAATGTAACTCGAGGAGTAAAATGCACAAGAATGGAGCTATATACAGGAGGTGTGTGTGTGTGCGTGTATGACCAAGTCAAAATAATTGGTCTCCACTGTGATACAAATTGTCCTTCATACTGTTTCT
Organism: Oncorhynchus nerka; assembly: GCF_034236695.1. NCBI lineage: Eukaryota > Metazoa > Chordata > Actinopteri > Salmoniformes > Salmonidae > Oncorhynchus > Oncorhynchus nerka. Next base: position 61,628,373 of record NC_088399.1, read on the forward strand.
ATTGTGGTTTTTCAGCTTTGGGAATGTCACTCATGGAACCCATCAGGTTCACTGTTGTTATGGTCCTCCACTAGTTTGTTAGTGTCATTTTTCTTATATATGTATAAGCAATAGTTGCTATTGTTTTTCACTCCAACGTTCACTTCCTATTTACTTAAGACTCCCGCTGGGCAAAGGCCAATGAGGCGGCGGTACAGAGGCAGGTGGAACTGGAGACCTGTGCTGATAGGCTGGGCAGCTTTGCCACAGCAGCCAGTCAGTTGGGGCCGTGGCTCAAAGAGAAGGAGCTGATGATGAGTGTGCTGGGACCCCTGAGCATCGACCCCAACATGTTGAACACCCAGAATCAACAAGTGCAGGTACATGGAGGATGTTAACTGTGTTGAACACATGCAAAATAATGAATACGAATGTCACAATAGATTGTTCACAACTTGCCAATCCTGTTCTTGAATCTGCATAAACCAATACCAACCGCATTCTGATGAATTACTGATCAATTGCACTAGCCAAAATGTAGAATTGATTCCTCGTTGATGGATGATGTTCTGACCCCCCTTCTTTCCCTTCCCTCCGTCCTCCACAGTTCATGCTGCGTGAGTTTGACACCCGCCGGCCCCAGTTCGACCAACTCACCCAGGCGGCCGAGGGCATCCTTTCACCGTCTGGTGGCGACTCCTCCCCGCAGGATGCCAAGGACCTAGCGGAGGTCCGGTCCGAGCTGGGCTCCATCTCGCAGCAGTGGGACGACCTCACTCAACGTCTGTCCCGGCGCTCCGGACACATCGGCCAGGCCCAGGGCACCAGCGAGCGATACCAGGCCCTGCTGAAGAACCTCTCGGTCAACGTGGGGGCGCTAGGGGAGCGGCTGGACGGCCAAGCCTCGCTCAGTGCCCAGCCCGAGGCCCTGAAACGGCGGCTGCAGGAGACAGGCGAGATCCGCTCTGAGCTGGAGCAGAGGAGAGAGGAGCTGGGCGAGGCAGAGAAGCTGTGCGGCGAGCTGAGTGCCATCGTGGTTGAACCTTACCTGAGAGACGAGCTGAAGAAGAGGCTGGAGAGCGTGAGTGGCCCGCTGAGGAGTCTGGAGGAGAGGGCTGGTGAGTCATTCTGTCTTGTCTATGGTGTTCATCTTAATTCTGTTTGTATGAATCTCTGTTGGCTTCAGTAGTATTTGTATGTGAAGGGGAAGGGTATGTTTTTGGGTGGGATTTGGTCTCATTGTGGCTAGTTGTCAAGGTTATCAATCCAGCGCTCTCACCTCTCTCAGGCTTAGGTTGAATGTTCTTCATCAAAACATCTGTAAATGAATAGCATTTAAAATCCTCTGTCCTCTCTCTTTCCCACAGCGGACGGTCTATCCCAGCTCCAAGCCGCTCTCTCCAGCACCCAGCAGTTCCAGCAGATGTTCGAGGAGCTGCGGAGCTGGCTGGACAACCAGGGTGGTCAAAGAGACTCTACCGGCGACTCCCTCCCCTGCCAGTCCGAGGCTATCCGGACCCTGCTTGCCCAGCAAGACGAGCTTCATCGCGGGGTGGCCAGCCAACGTGGCCCCTACGAGCTCATCCAGGCCGAGGGGGCCTCCCTGCTCGCCTCGCTACCCGCCGGCGGTGAAGAACGATCAGCCTTACTGTGCCGGCTTACCGCCTTACGCCAGGACTGGGATGAGCTCAACCAGTGCATCACGGAACGCCAGAACCGGCTGAAATCCGCCCTGACCAAGGCCGAGAGTTATCAGCAGCACCGCGCCGAGCTCACACCCTGGGTGGTGGAGTGCGAGGAGCGGGAGGCTGACGTCCAGCTCTCACTAGACCCTGCGGCCCTGGATGAGGCTTTGCAGAAGGCCAGACAGCTGGGGTTGGATCTAGAGCGCCGACGCCCCCTCCTGGAGGCTTTAAACATTGCGGCCGACCAACTCCTGGAACACTGCCGCGTCGGAGAGGAAGACGTACGCGACGAAAAAGCCCAACTAAACCGTAGAGTTGACGGGCTGGCAGAAAACCTCCAAAATCGTGTTTCCCAACTGGAAGAGCTAGCGGGTCGACTTAAAGAGTTTGAGGACGGGCGGCAGGCGGTAGAGAGGAGGCTGGAGGCAGCGCGGCATCAGATCGAGGTGCAGGAGGCGCTGGGCCCACAGGCATGCAGCAACAAGAGCCTGGAGCGGCTGAGGAGCCAGCAGGAGACGCTGCAGTCGCTGCAGCCACAGGTGGCCTACCTGAGGGATCTGGCCCAGGGGCTGGTGCAGGACGCACCCCACACAGCAGGGGGCGGCGGAGGAGGAGAGGGAGGACAGAGGCTGGAGCAGCAGGCCCGAGACACGGACAGAGAGTTTGGAGACGTCAGCGAAAAGGTGAGAAGACCTGTGAGGAATTTAGTATACAGTGTATTTCATGTATAAACAGTATAAATATTTCATAGACACGCCGATGAAAGATGGAGGCCAGCATTCTGTTCAATAGGAGAATGTCCCAAAAAAGAAGTGTCGTTTTCAAAAATATGAAACACTAAAATAAAATGGAGGTGTCACAATACTCTTCAACAGCCTTTTCTCTTTTGAAACCATTTGTTTGGTGTTGTTGGATCAATTTTACATATCCTTTACAATTACATTAGTGGACAAATGAGGAAAGGAGACAAGGAAAGAAAGCCATTTATGAGCATTGTAACACAGCCAATCTATTCACCCTGGAGTGTGACTGATACAAAGGAGGAGCCAATTTTAGCAAGGGTCATTGTGTGCGAGGGTGTCGAGTGTGTGTGTGAGTTGAAAGAGAACAGAACGTCTTTTTTAGCTGACTGAGGAGTTCCAGTGATCTTGTATGGTCATTGTACAGCTCGAACGCTTCAGGCCATCTAATCACCATACTGAAATGTAAACCAACGAGTCAAGAGCATTGTACTGTATATTGATATGTATAGTTACCAAATGTGCCACATATAGTTACTTACAGACTGGTTTCACTTACAAATCAATACGGTATTTCATCAGATGCATGGTAAGGAGATATTACATTTGACCATTATTGATTAGATAAAATGTCTCTTAACTCTCTTGCTAATGAGACAAAAAGTGAGTCATCAAAACCGAGATAAAATGCTGACTCATGTATCCTAGTTAATTGTATTTGTCCCTGTTTTTATATCATATCGTTACATCAGCAAGGCACCATGCCACTTCCAACTTGCTAACATTATTAACTCTATCTCCCTTCCTTCCCACCTCTCTCTCTCTCCCCTCTCAAGATTGAAAAGTGCTGTTCCACCCTGGAGTCCCGTCTCCAGGGCGTGGGCGAGGTCCAGTCCTCGGTGCGCGACCTCTTCTCCCACCTGGCTGACCTGGACGACGAGCTAGACTCGCTGAGCCCCGTGGGGCGCGACGCCGACTCGCTTGCCTCGCAGGCAGATGCTGTTCACGCCTTCTTAGCTCGCCTGGCCACGTTGAGGTCTGAGCTCGAAAGTCACGGAGGCGACTGCACCGACATGCTCCGGCGCGAGGGGTCGTCTCCCGATCTCCTCGCCCTGAGGAGAGAGACGGAGGCCCTGAGCCGCCAGGCTGGGAAGCTGTCCGAAAGGGGCCAGGCCAGAATGGGACAGATCGAGGTGGCTGCCGAGAAGGTGGCAGAGTTCTACGCCAATGTGGCGGAGCTGCAAGGGCTGCTGGGACGGGCCGAGGAGGGGCTGAACACGCAGGGCGTGGTGGGGACAGAGGTAGAGACCATCAAGCAGCAGCTGCATGAGTTCAAGGTAAGAACGAGTTTGTTTATTGTTGTGAATGTGCAACTACTGTCATGGAAATGGAATGACTAGAATGGACGTCAATGTTCCGTGATGGGTGGGCCGGCGGCCATTTTTACTCTTTACACAGGCCTGGAAGTAGTTCTCTTTCTATGGCTACCCTATTGTAATATATTTTTGTATCGTCTTGTGCTCTTCAGAGCTTTGTAAGTTGGGTAGAGCCAGCTATGGTAGTACAGCCTCCTAGGCGAAAGCTTGGCATATGTTTTTGGTGCCGGCATCGATGAACAGCCTTCTAAATGTTCATGTGATTCATCAGAGAATGGAAATCTAAGTTTCTAGCCACAACGCCAGTATTATCTAGCCACAAGCCACCCTTTGGGGAAATATTGCATTAACGACTTATTAGATATTAGAACCAGTACGGCAATGGGTATTGTGAAGCTATAGTTATTTATTCGGATTGAATTATATTCAGCAAATATTGTGCATAGAATTCTAACTGACATTTTATGTTATTGCACAGTGGCCATTTTGTTAGAACCTCTCAGCTGGTGCTTGACTCTGACCTGTAAAAGTATTAGTGTGTCTTATTGAAATAAGCAATTGACTAACACAGATCCTTTTTGAAAGCCTTTAGTTAAGAGTCATTTCTTGGGAGAGTTTTGTGTATTAAGCCTCATCTCCTAGCGCAGATGCTTTGAGTTCTTGTCCCTCTCTGTCTGGGACTATGTCTACAGCATGACGTGTGTGTACTGTGGCATCCTCTCTTCTACAAATCAACACCAGCTTCAACTTTGCTGTCGCACTACTTTCCTTCCCTTCATGCTCGTATTAGCACTTGATCAAACAGGATTTTGCTCGGGCGACGCTTCTTTCATAACGCCGTTTACATTTACATTTAAGTCATTTAGCAGACGCTCTTATCCAGAGCGACTTACAAATTGGTGCGTTCACCTTAAGACATCCAGTGGAACAGCCACTTTACAATAGTGCATCTAAATCTTTTAAGGGGGGTGAGAAGGATTACTTTATCCTATCCTAGGTATTCCTGAAAGAGGTGGGGTTTCAGGTGTCTCCGGAAGGTGGTGATTGACTCCACTGTCCTGGCGTCGTGAGGGAGTTTGTTCCACCATTGGGGGGCCAGAGCAGCGAACAGTTTTGACTGGGCTGCGCGGGAACTGTACTTCCTCAGTGGTAGGGAGGCGAGCAGGCCAGAGGTGGATGAACGCAGTGCCCTTGTTTGGGTGTAGGGCCTGATCAGAGCCTGGAGGTACTGAGGTGCCGTTCCCCTCACAGCTCCGTAGGCAAGCACCATGGTCTTGTAGCGGATGCGAGCTTCAACTGGAAGCCAGTGGAGAGAGCGGAGGAGCGGGGTGACGTGAGAGAACTTGGGAAGGTTGAACACCAGACGGGCTGCGGCGTTCTGGATGAGTTGTAGGGGTTTAATGGCACAGGCAGGGAGCCCAGCCAACAGCGAGTTGCAGTAATCCAGACGGGAGATGACAAGTGCCTGGATTAGGACCTGCGCCGCTTCCTGTGTGAGGCAGGGTCGTACTCTGCGGATGTTGTAGAGCATGAACCTACAAGAACGGGCCACCGCCTTGATGTTAGTTGAGAACGACAGGGTGTTGTCCAGGATCACGCCAAGGTTCTTAGCGCTCTGGGAGGAGGACACAATGGAGTTGTCAACCGTGATGGCGAGATCATGGAACGGGCAGTCCTTCCCCGGGAGGAAGAGCAGCTCCGTCTTGCCGAGGTTCAGCTTGAGGTGGTGATCCGTCATCCACACTGATATGTCTGCCAGACATGCAGAGATGCGATTCGCCACCTGGTCATCAGAAGGGGAAAGGAGAAGATTAATTGTGTGTCGTCTGCATAGCAATGATAGGAGAGACCATGTGAGGTTATGACAGAGCCAAGTGACTTGGTGTATAGCGAGAATAGGAGAGGGCCTAGAACAGAGCCCTGGGGGACGCCAGTGGTGAGAGCGCGTGGTGAGGAGACAGATTCTCGCCACGCCACCTGGTAGGAGCGACCTGTCAGGTAGGACGCAATCCAAGCGTGGGCCGCGCCGGAGATGCCCAACTCGGAGAGGGTGGAGAGGAGGATCTGATGGTTCACAGTATCGAAGGCAGCCGATAGGTCTAGAAGGATGAGAGCAGAGGAGAGAGAGTTAGCTTTAGCAGTGCGGAGGGCCTCCGTGATACAGAGAAGAGCAGTCTCAGTTGAATGACTAGTCTTGAAACCTGACTGATTTGGATCAAGAAGGTCATTCTGAGAGAGATAGCGGGAGAGCTGGCCAAGGACGGCACGTTCAAGAGTTTTGGAGAGAAAAGAAAGAAGGGATACTGGTCTGTAGTTGTTGACATCGGAGGGATCGAGTGTAGGTTTTTTCAGAAGGGGTGCAACTCTCGCTCTCTTGAAGACAGAAGGGACGTAGCCAGCGGTCAGGGATGAGTTGATGAGCGAGGTGAGGTAAGGGAGAAAGTCTCCGGAAATGGTCTGGAGAAGAGAGGAGGGAATAGGGTCAAGCGGGCAGGTTGTTGGGCGGCCGGCCGTCACAAGACGCGAGATTTCATCTGGAGAGAGAGGGAGAAAGAGGTCAGAGCACAGGGTAGGGCAGTGTGAGCAGAACCAGCGGTGTCGTTTGACTTAGCAAACGAGGATCGGATGTCGTCGACCTTCTTTTCAAAATGGTTGACGAAGTCATCTGCAGAGAGGGAGGAGGGGGGGGGAGGGGGAGGAGGATTCAGGAGGGAGGAGAAGGTGGCCGTTCCTACTGTGGGTTGTGTGGACGGTGTTGTGATGGAGTGTGTGACCCCTCCCGACTCGAGTCGTTCCGCTGGCTCCGAGCTCTATTTATAGAACCGTTTGGGGGGGGGGGGGGGGTGTATATCCCGTCTCCTCCCGCTCTCCTCTTTATCAAGTCTCTGGAGATCACAAGATGGGGTATGGGGACTAAGGAGGTATGTGTTATAGATGTTACCTTGAGCCTACATGCAAGGAAGGAGGGATATGATCCAGTTGATCATGGCTGGGGGTATGACACGGAGGTCTAGAGCCAGGTAGAGAGGAGAGTTTAGTCACGCCAGCACTGCACAACTTCTGACGCATTTTATTTATGGGACGCGGTTTGGGTCTTTGCTTGTCAAAACAAGATGCACGTAAAATAACACCTTGACGTGTCAAATAATCTTGTTGACCAATCAGGACTTAATATGACTGCACGTGACATACTACTTTAACACGTTCAGAAATGTTTTATGTAGTTATTACACATTGATTACACTCACTCGTATTTCATTTGTCACAACGATTCATAGATACGAATGTAATGACGATGGTAAAGTTGTCTCGCTCACCTGCCCTTCCCCAAGCTCTGGACAGTGCTGGTCATTTAAAATAAAGCTAGCTAGCTGATGGATGCAAACAATGTTCTTCCCCAAAAACATAGCAAAACGACATAATCGGTTTCAGTAGCTGTAGTTAGCTGGCTAACTATCTAGCTAGGTGTCGTCCAAAATACCCCCTAATTTTATAAGACAGTTTTTATTTCATTAATGGTGTTCGGACCCATCTATGTGAAGCTAGTCACAATAAGGATAAGCTACAACAGTGGAATGTTGTGGTTAGCCTTCAAAATGATGTCATTGAAAGTGATGCAAATGAATTATGCCATAATTGAATAGATCATGCGAAACGAGGTTGGAATGTTATATAAAATCAACAAAATAACATTTCTTAATTTGACAAAAATCTGTTTAAATCACACTGGATGTATTAGACTTTAGAATTGCATTGGGGGCATACTTATTTCACTGTACAACCTTACCCCATGTCATTGATCCACAATCCATAGGTATCAGTCTACTCAGTGATACCTAGAGAACGTTAGTGTCGTATCTCTTATAGCGGGACTCTGAAACCACTGTGAATTGAGCAACATGTATTGTACCAGTCACCCTACTATGTGTACTGAACACTATTCCAGAGGGAAAACAATACTGTGTGGATGTTTTGGAGTCTGAGGACTTTGGGAATAACGTACTTGGGTACTGAGTAGACTGATACCCCATTTCATTGATCCCCAAGCCTTCAACGTCAACACACACAATAGGCTGACTGGGGAAGTGATTTCAGTCAGTCCCACGATAACAGCTACAACGCTAATATTTGCATATACTCTTCACAGTTGTGTTCTGCGTGTGTAACCGAGTCGACCGATAAACCATTTCGATGTTCCACATTCCAACCTTGTTTAACATTTATCTAGTCTAAATATGGCATGATTCCACCAATTTGAACCTTCTGCGTCACTTTAAAGGGGACTTTTATTTGAAGGCCAACCGCAAATTCTGTTGCAAATTCTATTGTGGCTAGCTTCACAACACATAACCAAGCCTCACTAACCAGATGAAGCTAGCTGGCTGTTTATAACGTTAGCTTTGGGTAACAGGGTTAAGTAGCTTGCTAATAGATACATTTCAATCGGCAAACAAGGGTCTACCTAGCTAATATTTACTCACAAGGATCCTGAAATCATTGCTAAGAATATTTAAAATGACAGCAGTTTCTACTGGTCATTGTTTTCAGGCTGGTTGCATTGGCGCTAGCTAGCTACCCCAGACGTTGTAAATAACATCGATCAAAGATATTTACCTTTTTTTTTATGCTGCTCGTTTAAACTTGATCTTATTTCAAATGCTTACACAAACGTTTTTCCATTCGGTCAAACAAGTAACGCCTTATTACCAACGCGGTATTGTAAACACATCGTTCGTGGCCGGTGTGTGTTTGTTTGCTGTCTTTTTGTAACGTTACAACTTTGACTGCTACTGATTTAAAACATGTATTTCACCTTTATTTAACCAGGTAGTCTAGTTGAGAACAAGTTCTCATTTACAACTGCGACCTGTCCAAGATAAAGCACAGCAGCTGGACACATACAACAACAGAGTTACACATGGAATAAATAAACATACAGTCAATAACACAGTAGAAGAAAACAAAAAAAGTCTATATACAGTGAATGCAAATGAGGTAAGATAAGGGAGGTAAGGCAATAAATAGGCCAGGGTGGCGAAGTAATTACAATATAGCAATTAAACACTGGAATGGTAGATGTGCAGAAGACAAATGTGCAAATGGAGATACTGGGGTGCAAATGAGCTAATGAAATAAACACAGTATGTCGATGAGGTAGTTGGATGGGCTGTTTACAGATGCAGTGATCTGTGAGCTGCTCTGACAGCTGGTGAGGGAGGTAAGAGTCTACAGCTTCAGTGATTTTTGCAGTTTGTTCCAGTCATTGGCAGCAGAGAACTGGAAGGAAAGGCGGCCAAGGGAGGAATTGGCTTTGGGGGTGAACAGAGAGATAAATGTGCAGGAGTGCGTGCTACGTGTGGGTGCTGCTATGGTGACCAGTGAGCTGAGATAAGGCGGGGCTTTACCTAGCAGAGACTTGTTGATGACCTGGAGCCAGTGGGTTTGGCAACGAGTATGAAGCGAGGGCCAGCCAATGAGAGCATACAGGTTGCAGTGGTGGGTAGTTTATGGGGCTTTGGTGACAAAATGGATGGCACCGTGATAGACTGCATCCAATTTGTTGAGTAGGGTTTTGGAGGCTATTTTATAAATGACGATAGCCGAAGTCGAGGATCAGTAGGATGGTCAGTTTTACGAGGGTATGTTTGGCAGCATGAGTGAAGAATGCTTTGTTGCGAAATAGGAAGCCGATTCTAGATTTAATTTTGGATTGGAGATGCTTAATGTGAGTCTGGAAGGAGTGTTTACAGTCTAACCAGACACCTAGGTATTTGTAGTTGTCCACATTTTCTAAGTCAGAACCGTGTAGAGTAGTGATGCTGGACGGACGGGCAGTTGCTGGCAGTGATCGGTTGAAGAGCATGCATTTAGTTTTACATGCATTTTAAGAACAGTTGGAGGCCACGGAAGGAGTGTTGGATGGCATTGAAGCTCGTCTGGAGGTTAGTTAACACAGTGTCCAGAGAATGGCCAGAAGTATACAGAATGGTGTCGTCTGCGTAGAGATGGATCAGAGAATCACAAGCAAGAGCAACATCATTGATGTATACAGAGAAGAGAGTTGGCCCGAGAAGTTAACCCTGTGGCACCCCCACAGAGACTGCCAGAGGTCTGGACAACAGGCCCTCCGATTTGACACACTTGAACTCTATCAGAGAAGTAGTTGGTGAACCAGGCAAGGCGGTGCACCCGTGACCAGCTCTGAAACCAGATTGCAATGCAGAGAAGGTACGGTGGGATTACAAATGGTCGGTGATCTGTTTGTTAACTTGGCTTTCGAAGACCTTAGAAAGGCCGGGTAGGATAGATATTGGTCTGTAGCAATTTGGGTGTAGAGTGTCTCCCCCTTTGAAGAGGGGGATGACCGCGGCAGCTTTTCAATCTTTGGGGATCTCAGACGATACGAAAGAGGTTGAACAAGCTAGTAATAGGGGTTGCAACAATTTTGGTGGATAATTTTAGGAAGAGAGGGTCCAGATTGTCTAGCCCGGCTGATTTGTAGGGGTCCAGATTTTGCAGCTCTTTCAGACCATCAGCTATCTGGATTTGGATGAAGGATAAATGGGGAGGCTTGGGCAAGTTGCAGTGAGGGGTGCAGGGCTGTTGACAGGGGTAGGGGTAGCCAGGTGGAAAGCATGGCCACCCGTAGAAAAATGCTTATTGAAATTCTCAATTATCGTGGATTTATCGGTGGTGACAGTTTCCAAGCCTCAGTGCAGTGGGCAGCTGGGAGGAGGTGCTCTTGTTTTCCATGGACTTTACAGTGTCGCAGAACTTTTTGGAGTTAGAGCTACAGGATGTGAATTTCTGTTTGAAAAAGCAAGCCTTTGCTTTCCTAACTGCCTGTGTATATTGGTTCCTAACTTCCTTGAAAAGTTGCATGTCGTGGGGGCTGTTTGATGCTAGTGCAGTGCGCCACAGGATGTTGTTTTTGTGCTAGTCAAGGGCAGTCAGGTCTGGAGTGAACCAAGGGTTATATCTGTTCCTGGTTCTACATTTTTTGAATGGGGCATGCTTATTTAAGATGGTGAGGAAAGCACTTTTAAAGAATAACCAGGCATCCTCTACTGACGGAATGTTTGACAGTGATGAGGGGTGGTCGTTTGACCGCGGACCCATTACGGACGCAGGCAATGAGGCAGTGATCGCTGAGATCCTGGTTGAAGACAGCAGAGTATTTGGAGGTCAGGATGATATCTATTAGGGTGCCCGTATTTACAGATTTGGTGTTGTACCTGGTAGGTTCATTGATCATTTGTGTGAGATTGAGAGCATCAAGCTTAGATTGTAGGAAGGCCGGCTTCAGGCAGCTAGCAGGCCGGGGCTAGCAAGCTAGCAGCAGGGCCTTAGAGGGACGATGCGACAGAGGAAAGTCTGTTGTGGCCCCCTCGTGCTGTTTCATCGGCGGACGGATCAGCAGGGCTCTGTGTGGTAAAACCAGGCCAATTGGCAAAATAGGTATCGTGACCAAAGAGTTTGTCCGATGGGCCTCTTTAAACTAACAGTCCAATGTGCTCTAGATAGCTAGCGGGTAGTGGTGGCGCTTGTCCTGTACGTGCAAATTTAGCACACAACACATTCTATAATATAATTGTATTATTTGATGTGTATATTTTTTCCCCCATTTGATTTATATTTAACCTTTATTTAACTCGGCAAGTCAGTTCAGAACAAATTCTTATTTACAATGACGGCCAACCAAAAGGCCTCCTGCGGGGACGGGGGCTGGGATTAAACATATAGGACAAAACACACATCACGACATTAAACAAGAAAGACACCGCAACACGATCTTAAGAGAGACTTAAGACAACAACATAGCTTGGCAGCAACACATGAAAACACAGCATGGTAGCAACACAACATGACAACAACATGGTCGCAGCGCAAAACATGATACAAACATTATTGGGCACAGCACAAAGGGCAAGAAGGTAGAGAAAACAAAACATCACGCGAAGCAGCCACAACTGTCAGTAAGAGTGTCCATGATTGAGTGTTTTAATGAAGAGATGTGGAGATAAAACGGTCCAGTTTGAGTGGGTTTTTTTTTGTAGCTCGTTCCAGTCGCTAGCTGCAGCGAACTGATCCAGGGATGTGTGTGCTTTGTGGACCTAATGTGCAGAACGGTTGCTGTATGCTGAGTCAATCCTGTCTAAAACGTTGTTATAAGGTTCCATCAACCCCCCTCCCGACCTCCTAGCACGCCGGCGCCAGCCCTTGGAACGCGTTAGGGCCTGTCACCACCTTGATGGACGCCGGGCTAAATTTGATACCAAAGCGAATCACACACCATACGTTTACTTTTTTATTTTTTCAAGCTATCGTCTTCACTGTCTAGGGGAGATACTAGGCTAGTTAACCCAGCCAACAATAATTAGCCTACTCCCTCCCCTCAATAGGAATCTACTGTAGAACATTCCATAGGAATTTGCTGTGTCTTGCTGAATAGGAGAACAGCGACAGGGCCTCTCCATTGTATTACTACTTTCCATTGGTTTCCATTCATTGTGAAATGTTAAATGAGATTTCATGAGTACTACAACAGACAGTTCATTCTGGCTGAGGCCATTACTATGAATTCTATGTTTTCTCCCCCCCTGAGCTTTATGTTACATCCTCTGCACTAGAAGTACTGGTAAGCGAGTAAGTTTGCATCCCCTGCCTTCCTGTTTATTGACTAGTTTACAGTAGCTCCCTAAACTGGGGACATTTTTACGTAGATTGTGTGAATGATTGGTTATGTTGTCATATCATAAATCAATTGAAAATTATATATATGTTACAACGTAAGATGAGCCTTATTTGTATCTGATTGGAGGTGTGTTGCTGGACTAACTGGACAGTGGTTTCTGATTTGGTTCAGCTGGTGTCTTAGTGTGGGAGGATACAAGACAGGTTATTTTTTTCTCTTTGAGTTTGCTTTCTCTTTCTTCCTCTGTCCTGTCTCTTATTCTGTTCTCTTGATTTATCGACGCTTAATATTGTGGTTGGCCACGACAACTCTCTCTCTCGCTCTCTCCCCCTCCCTTTCTTTCCCCCTTCTTAATGAGAGAAAGCCGGATGGATGTGTGGCAGAAGACGAGCAGAACAGAGGAGATAAAGAGGTAGAGGGGGAAAGAGGAGAAAGAGCTGTGAGTCGCTGAGGGAGAGAGAGACAGATAGGAAAAGAGAAGGGAGACGGCTTAATGGAATGTGCATGGGGGGGGGTGTTAAAGAGCGAGAGAGCAAGAAAGTGGGGGTGGGTGAGAGGTAGAAAAAGAGAGAGGGGCAGACGGGGACGAGCAAGACTTCCCTTTGCGTAAGATCCTCTTTCGTTCACTCAGGGAGCCCACTTGCCCCATCCCCCCCCTCCCTCCTTCCTTCCCTCTCCCCCTCTATGTGCCCTCTCTCCTCTGGGCTGTAATGGATTCCGCCCAGGTCATTTCAAGCCTAAACATGCCTGTCTGCCCTGGATGCAGACTAGCCTGACTGCCCCACCATCCCATCCCCCCACGAGACCCCAGTTTAGAAAGAAAAAAAAAGAAGAAAAAAGCCCAATCCACAGAGATGATGTCATAATGCTTGAGATTTGTGTGTGTAAAAAAGGGGGGTGTATTGTCAGATTAGCGAAATTGTATTGTTGAGCTATTGAACACTGATCTCATTGAGGCATGAAGTGAGGGAGGAAGGGATGAGAGAAAGAGTTAGGAGAAGGAGGATAGGGAGATGTTTTAAATGGCCTGTGACATTACCAGTCTCTCTCCATGTTCGGGCAAGTCAGTTTGTTTATCAAGTATGTTTTTATAGACCGCCATACTATCTGCAGACGTGCTCTTATGTGATCAGCAGAATTCACGTGTGTATTTAGGGATGCTTTGTGTGCCAATGAGGTGTGTGTGTGTGTGAGAGGGAGGGTGTGTGTGGTGGGTGGGGAGACAGCTGAGATTCCGGATACGCCCCCAAAAAGACTGGAATTAGAAACATCCTCTGACACACACACACACTCTCCAGGGTGTGGCTCTACTGTATGTCCCCTAGCTCCAGAGCAGCTGACATAGTCTATGGGTTGGGACAGGGACGAGTTGAGGGGTGTTGTGAAGCTTTTAAGTATCCTGCTACAAATGGGAATTCCTGTGTAGGACTGATAAGGGGGACAGGGGTGACGGGTGAGGAAAGCATTCCCTTAAATGCTGCTTCCTCCCTCTCCACTCTCCCGTCTGCGTAGGCCCGTGTCCTGGGTTCAAATACTATTTAAAATCATCAAATACTTTAGAACGTTTGCTTTAGCCTGCCTGGAGTGCCAAGTGGGCAGGGTTTGGGACTTTTGGGACTATCCTATTGGTTGAGTGCAACAGGCAAGCTCATTCCAGCCCAGCTAAAGTATTTGAAATGATTTTGAATTGTATTTGAACCCAGGCGTGATGGAGACGTCCCTCCCATATGAATAGTATTTGAACCCAGGCGTGATGGAGACGTCCCTCGCGTATGAATAGTATTTGAACCCAGGCGTGATGGAGACGATCCCTCCCGTATGAATTGTATTTGAACCCAGGCGTGATGGAGACGTCCCTCACGTATGAATTGTATTTGAACCCAGGCGTGATGGAGACGTCCCTCACGTATGAATAGTATTTGAACCCAGGCGTGATGGAGACGTCCCTCACATATGAATAGTATTTGAACCCAGGCGTGATGGAGACGTCCCTCACGTATGAATAGTATTTGAACCCAGGCGTGATGGAGACGTCCCTCACGTATGAATAGTATTTGAACCCAGGCGTGATGGAGACGTCCCTCACATATGAATAGTATTTGAACCCAGGCGTGATGGAGACGTCCCTCACATATGAATAGTATTTGAACCCAGGCGTGATGGAGACGTCCCTCACATATGAATAGTATTTGAACCCAGGTGTGATGGAGACGTCCCTCCCATATGGTCTGTGACTCAGATCTCTCCCTCCAACCAAGTCCTCAGAGACAGAAAGGGACATTGGGGTAGTCTTGCTGATTAGGGATTACGGGGTAGCTGATGTAGCGCGTGTGCACGCTTCGGGTAGGAGTGGCCCCTAGGCACTGATCTCGGATCAGCTTACAGCTCCCTCAAGTCTTGTTACTCACCCATCACTTAATCATTAGCGGGGGAAACCCTATTGTGAAGCTCTCTTTTTCCTAAAGATTCTTTAATGAATGGTTTACATTGAAAGCGACATGGCCTACTGGTAATATGATGTCGTGTTGATTAGGTGTTCCAGTATATCTTCCCCGTGACTTACATAGCTACTATACTCATTTATCATCTTCAAAGACCTGGCCCAATTGTGTGGGTCTACACTTTCGGTTTATTTATTTAGCTCATTTTGTTCCTGAGCTCTTTGGTCCATTTTCGTCTTTGTTTATTTTCTGTTCTTGGGGGTTGATTGGATCAGGCTAACCCAATTTTCACTAATCATATGATCTGATTTTCAAATGGACCCTTACTGTACCCTACTGACTGTCCCGATTTGACAACACACTGTGTGTGTGTGTTGATTCTTCCTCTCTCTCCCTGCTCTCAGGATCCTATATCGTCTCAGCTGTTGTGAATTAGACGAGCATGCCACAGCTTATCTCCCCTCTCCCCTTATCGGGCACCATCCTCTGTTACCAGACCAACCATAACAGATACACTGCTTCTTTACATAAACTACACGACTAAGAATAATGTCAAATGAAGAAGCCCAATAATAAACTTAGAAGAAGAGAAAGAGGGTGTGTTTTGTGTGCCTGTCTATTTTATTTTTTACAGAAACTGGGACAAAGCGGGAATGTGACCTCTATTTGGCCAGGATTAGGATATGGAAAATACCTTATCATTCACATATGGGCTCCATATCCATTCCAGACCCTGCCTAATAATGCGTAACACGGTTGTTTTAAAAAAATTAAAAATAATCTTAAGAACAATATGTTATTCTTTCAGGTATGAAGGTGTGAGTTCTTCGTTTTTCGTGGAACCGTTTGTGCCTACTGGCCACACATGACTGCAGCTAAAGAATCTGTAACACCTGCAAGTATTGTACCACCAGTGTGAATTTGATTGACAAGCCTGTTATTCACCAAATGTACTGTACTGGGGCAGGATGGTTGAAGTTGCCGGATGGGTTGCCATGCGTCTCTTTGTGTCTGGGGGGGGGGGGGAGACTGAGAGAACAATAGCCTCATTGAGCAGCTCAGGTAAAACTCTCCTAGTCAATAATAAAACTGCTGCTCAGACAGAGAAGGAGAGCACTTCCTCGCTGCCTGGATACGAGTGGGAGAAAGGTAGAGGGGAAATGGGGGGAGGGAGAAAAAGACGAAGTCATGGCGAGAAATTACATGAAATGACTTGTTTAAAAACCTGATATATGGATGGATTGAGTTCTGTTGAGAGAAAGGAAAGGGGGAGGAAGTAGAGGTGGACAAACAAAAGAAGAGGGCACACGTTTAATTTCTACAGGAGCAAACCCTCCACAGCAAAGTCAATACTGTCAGTATCCCGTGCCTATGCACCCGCGTATATCATCAAACCGCTCTACTGACTTTGCGGAGACGGTCACAGGCCAACATTATTATATAAAGTCTAGAGACCTACAGCTTGACCTTTTGGCTGAGGGTTAAGCATGAATGGATTCCACTGCTTTGAGTCCCCAATGTGATTAACTCGCCGGGGGATTTTGGGGCCTGCTCCCCTCCCTCTTCCTGTCTGAGTCAGAACTGTGACTCCTTAACCAGGCGTGACAGGCCAAATGAACGGGGGATGAATGACAATTTAGAGGAGAGGAGTGGGGGATGGACAGAGACTGCAAGAGGGATCAAGGATGGAATGCTAAAATGATCAAATCCGACACACTCAAAATGGAGATGGCAGAGAGGGCATTTTAAAAAAATAATAGCATTGATATATCTTTCCTGTGCATCCCTTGGTTTTCTTTCTATCCCTCACTCATTTATCCTCTCTGACTTTTCATCTCCTGGTAGCTGAGAGGCTGAGCAGAGGGGCGCAGCAATGACAGCTGCACCACAAATGACTGAGTGAGAGGTGGAGAGAGAGAAGAGGGGGGAAGAGGGAGAGTTAAAAAGAAAGAGTAGAGTATTTAGCGTGTTTGACATGCAGGCCACGGGCGGATCACAGCAACAGTTAGATGGGAGAGATGGGGGAGGGGGCAGAGAGAGCAGGCATGCGTTGAGTTCACATTGGCTGCTGTCTCCGCCAGAGTTCTTTAAACAAACAGAGCAAATGAAAAAGGGAAGGGAGGATAAGAGAAAAGAACGAGTGGAGGAGGAACTGAACCACAACTGGCACTATATCAGGGATACAAGGACACAGTATAAGGAGGAAAACAAACTTGGTTAAAATCCATGTTTTGTCTAGACACTAGATGACTAACGGGGTGCTGTGTTGAAGCCACTGTGCCACCATCTTGGCACCCCACCCCACCGTTGTAAAAAAATATTTTGGAGGCTATGGAAATGCATTTTTTTTTTCACGTTTACATTTATTCTATTACAGACGCCTTAATGCATTCTTAAACGTTATATATTGTGAGCTAAACATAAAATATATATACAAATATTTTCCATAAAGTAGAAGTTTTTCAAATGAACTAATGTTACTGTCCCCACAACAACAAAAATACTTAATGGAAAAATCCACCCAAAATCACTCATTCCTATAATTTACAGTGTTACAATATTTTGTGAACAAATGTTTAATTTTTTCGTTGTAATAAGATTGTTGGCAACGTGAAAATCGCTGTGAAAACTGTTGCAGCTCAAGTCGATTACAAAATCCGCAATGCTCTCTCTATATCAGCATGTGAATTAGCTCGTTTTTTTTATTCATATTTTTTTAGGGGTGATCAGCTTTAATATTGCAGATTGTAGCTTCAACCAATGTAATTGTCTGCATATTTTCCAATACCATATACATACATACATACATACATACATACATACATACATACATACATACATACATGCATACAGTGGGGTAAAAAAGTATTTAGTCAGCCACCAATTGTGCATGTTCTCCCACTTAAAAATATGAGAGGCCTGTAATTTTCATCATAGGTACACTTCAACTATGACAGACAAAATGAGAGAAAAAAAATCCAGAAAATCACATTGTAGGATTTTTAATGAATTTATTTGCAAATTATGGTGGAAAATAAGTATTTGGTCAATAACAAAGGTTTATCTCAATACTTTGTTATATACCCTTTGTTGGCAATGACAGAGGTCAAACGTTTTCTGTAAGTCTTCACAAGGTTTTCACACACTGTTGCTGGTATTTTGGCCCATTCCTCCATGCAGATCTCCTCTAGAGCAGTGATGTTTTGGGGCTGTTGCTGGGCAATACAGACTTTCAACTCCCTCCGAAGATTTTTTATGGGGTTGAGATCTGGAGACTGGCTAGGCCACTCCAGGACCTTGAAATGCTTCTTACGAAGCCACTCCTTCATTGCCCGGGCGGTGTGTTTGGGACTATTGTCATGCTGAAAGACCCAGCCACGTTTCATCTTCAATGCCCTTGCTGATGGAAGGAGGTTTTCACTCAAAATCTCACGATACATGGCCCCATTCATTCTTTCCTTTACACGGATCAGTCGTCCTGGTCTCTTTGCAGAAAAACAGCCCCAAAGCATGATGTTTCCACCCCCATGCTTCACAGTAGGTATGGATGCAACTCAGAATTCTTTGTCCTCCAAACACGACGAGTTTAGTTTTTTATCAAAAAGTTATATTTTGGTTTCATCTGACCATATGCCATTCTCCCAATCTTCCTCTGGATCATGCAAATGCTCTCTAGCAAACTTCAGACGGGCCTGGACATGTACTGGCTTAAGCAGGGGGACACGTCTGGCACTGCAGGATTTGAGTCCCTGGCGGCGTAGTGTGTTACTGATGGTAGGCTTTGTTACTTTGGTCCCAGCTCTCTGCAGGTCATTCACTAGGTCCCCCTGTGTGGTTCTGTGATTTTTGCTCACCGTTCTTGTGATCATTTTGACCCCACAGGGTGAAATCTTGCGTGGAGCCCCAGATCGAGGGAGATTATCAGTGGTCTTGTATGTCTTCCATTTCCTAATAATTGCTCCCACAGCTGATTTCTTCAAAACAAGCTGCTTACCTATTGCAGATTCAGTCTTCCTAGCCTGGTGCAGGTCTACAATTTTGTTTCTGGTGTCCTTTGACAGCTCTTTGGTCTTGGCCATAGTGGAGTTTGGAGTGTGACTGTTTGAGGTTGTGGACAGATGTCTTTTATACTGATAACAAGTTCAAACAGGTGCCATTAATACAGGTAACGAGTGGAGGACAGAGAAGCCTCTTAAAGAAGAGGTTACAGGTCTGTGAGAGCCAGAAATCTTGCTTGTTTGTAGGTGACCAAATACTTATTTTCCACCATAATTTGCAAATAAATTCATTAAAAATCCTACAATGTGATTTTCTGGATTTTTTTTCTAATTTTGTCTGTCATAGTTTAAGTGTACCTATGATGAAAATGACAGGCCTCTCATCTTTTTAAGTGGGAGAACTTGCACAATTGGTGGCTGACTAAATACTTTTTTGCCCCACTGTACATACATACATACATACATACATACACACACATACACCGTATCAGTCAAAAGTTGGGACACACCTACTTATTTAAGTGTTTTTCTTTATTTTTGAATTATTTTCCACATTATAAAATAACAGTGAAGACAAACTATGAAATAACACATATGGAATCATGTAGTAACCAAAAAAAGCATAAAACAAATTCAAATAGATTTTAGATTCTTCAAAGTAGCCACCCTTTGCCTAGGTGACAGCTTTGCACACTCTTGGCATTCTCTCAACCAGACTCTTCCACATATGCTGAGCACTTGTTGGCTGCTTTTCCTTCACTCTGCGGTCCAACTCATCCTAAACCATCTCAATTGGATTGAGTTTGGGTGATTGTGGAGGCCAGGACATGTGATGCAGCACTCCATCACTCTTCTTTTGGTTAAATAGCCTTTACACTTCCAGTTGAAAAACAATTGATACTCCCACTAAGCGCAAACCAGATGGGATGCAGTAGCCTAATGGTTAGAGCGTTGGACTTGAAAGGTTGCAAGATCGAATCCCCGAGCTGACAAGGTAAAAAGCTGTCGTTCTGCCCCTGAACAAGGCAGTTAATCCACTGTTCCTAGTCCGTCATTGAAAATAAGAATTTGTTCTTAACTGACTTGCCTAGCTAAATTAAGGTAAAATTTAAAAATGCAGAATGCTGTGGTAGCCATGCTGGTTAAGTGTGCCTTGAATTCTAAATAAATCACTGATAGTGTCACCCCCACACCACCTCCTCCATGCTTCACGGTGGGAACCACACATGGGAAGACCATCTGTTCAGCTGCTCTGCCTCTCACAAAGACATGGCTGTTGAAACAAAAAATCTAAAATTTGGCCTCAACAAGACCATAGGACAGATTTCCACTGCTCGTGTTTCTTGGCCCAAGCAAGTCTCTTCCTATTATTGGTGTCCTTTAGTAGTGGTTTCTTTGCAGCACTTCGACCACGAAGGCAGTCTCCCCTGAACAGTTGATGTTGAGATGCGTCTGTTATTGAACTCCATTTCTGAGGCTGTTCAACTCTAATGAATTTATCCTCTGCAGCAGAGGTAACTCTAGGTCTTCCTTTCCTGTGGTGGTCCTCATGTGAGCCAGTTATATCGTAGCACTTGATAGTTTTTGTGACTGCACTTGAAGAAACTATCAAAGTAATTGAAATTTCCCAGATTGACTGACATTCATCTATTAAAATGATGATGGACTGTCATTTCTCTTTGCCTATTTGAGCTGTCCTTGCCATAATATGGACTTGGCCCTTCTGTATGCCACCCCTACCTTGTCACTTCACAACTGATTGGCTCAAACGCATTAAGAAATTCCACAAATTCACTTTTAACAAGGCACACCTGTTAATTAAAACACATTCCAGATGACTATCTCATGAAGCTGGTTGAGAGAATGCCAAGAGTGTGCAAAGCTGGCATCAAGGCAAAGGGTGGCTACTTTGAAGAATCTGAAATATATTTTGATTTGTTGAACACTTTTTTGGTTACTACATGATTCCATTTGTGTTATTTCATAGTTTTGATGTCTTCACTATTATTCTACAATGTTAACAATCATAGGTCATCATCCTTTATGTGCCTTTTGGCAAACTCCAAGCGGGCTGTCGTGTCCCTTTTATTTTGGAGTGGCTTCCATCTGGCCACACTACCATGAAGGCCTGATTGGTGGAGTGCTGCAGAGATGGTTGTCCTTCTGGAAGGTTTTCCCATCTCCACAGAGGAACCCTGGAGCTCTGTCAGAGTGGTCATCGGATTCTTGGTCACCTCCTTGACCAAGGCCCTTCTCCCCCGATTGTTCAGTTTGGCCAGGCGGACAGCTCTTGGTGGTTCCATACTTCTTCCATTTAAGAATGATGGAGGCCAATGTGTCCTTGGGCACCTTCAATGCTGAGGAATTGTTTTGGTACCCTTCCCCAGATCTGTGCCTCAACACAATCCTGTCTCGGAGCTCTACGGACAATTCCTTTGACCTCATGGCTTGGTTTTTGCTCTGACATTTACTGTCAACTGCGGGACCTTATATAGACAGGTGGGTGCCTTTCCAAGTCATGTCCAATCAATTGAATTTACCCCAGGTGGACTCCAATCAAGTTGTAGAAACATCTCAAGGATGATCAATAGAAACAGGATGTACCTGAGCTCAATCTCATAGGAAAGGGTCTGAATACTTATGTAAATAAGGTAAATCAGTTTATTTGCAATACATTTGCAAACATTTTTAAAAACCAGTTTTCGCTTTGTTTTTGAGGTATCGTGTGTAGGTTGAGGATTTTATTTGATCAATTTTAGAATTAGGCTGTAATATAACAAAGTGGAAAAAGTCAAGTGGTCTGAATACTTTCTAAATGCACTGTACGTACTATACACATTTAACAAACACAATGTACTTTACATTGGTTTGTTTTTAATCCCGTCCTTCAGCTCGACTCAACCCCTCCCATCTACCTCTTAACCTCATCAGTTTTCTTCTATTTGCCATATATTTTTCCGCTGTGATGTTTCACAACAGTTCTGAACCTTTTCTGTTTTTACAGATTCTACAGATTGTAAATGAAACACCTTTTGCTGAGAATATTATTCTACTCTTGATCGATTTGACTGACTTTTCAACTCACCCAGCAGTGCTATAGGCAGAGTTAGTTAGGAAAATGTCGTAGTTTTTCAGCCATTCCTGGATCTGCGATGAAAAACAAACTACGTATGGACAGTACCAAAACGAATGATCTAATGATTCTGTCTCTTCGCAGTAAAATCTGCAGAGCTGGGATGGTTGTATCCCCCCCATATATATATATATATATATATATATATATATAACATTCTATTGGTTGCAAGAATTTTGTATAATGATTTTAAATTGAAAATGTTTTCAATCCGGTGTCGTTTTGCTTATCAGTTCCTAAACAATGTGCCATGGAATCGGTACATCACAAATCTCTTCCCAACTATTTTGCAATCTATATGACACAGCTGTCCATTTTTTGGTCCTTCAGTGAAACTGGTATACATTTTTATTTATCACAATTTTCTTTAACCAATTTTTTTGAAGTTGGCTGAAAACTTGGCTAAACAAACTGCACTATCGATTTACCAGTCTACAATCTCACCATGTTCAACCTGCAGATCGATGCAGTCTGACATTCACAACGGCACCATGCAATTCACCCTGGACTGAAGAGGCAGACAAATGGGAGAAATGTGTTAAACCCTTTTGTTAAATTACACATTTATGGAGGTTGGAATATCGCAGAAATATGATGGCTCATTGGAGAGAAGACAACCTCTCGCGTTATGACATCAGCCAGTATTGACATGCAAGATAGATGTTTTTGGCGATCTAAAGAATCGTGTTCCTATTAACTTCCAGAAGTAGTGAGAGCGGCATTATTGCAATGCTACATCATACCGGTTGAATTTCTGCCTGCTTGAGCAGCAAAAGGTCAGATGGACATGAAACGACCCAGCGAGTCGATAAGAACATCACTCGACAATGCACAAAACAATATAACATTCAAAACCGGTGAATCTTTACTTTAAATACATGTCATTTTGTCCTTGAAACATTTGAACTTAAATACTCTAGAAGTCTGTTCATTCCTATGGAGGACTGCTCCTCCTGGGGAGTGCCAATATGGCCGACCGGTGGCTTCAAAGCCTCTCAATGGCCAATGTAAAGCATCAGCAATCTGGGGTTTATATACATCATTGGTTTAAAATACTCCACTTTTGTCTGGTGCCAGGGATTGCTCTCATGCTTACTGGATTCCCCCGACTGTGTCTCCTTTGATTTTTGTTGTTGTTGTTGTTGTGTGGCATCCTGAGGACCCCTTTTCTGTAACTCCTTCACTCACACACGCACACACACACACACACACACACACACACACAATCCTCTCCTGGCTGGATTGGGTCACACTGGAGCGTAACCCAAACCATATTGTTTTACACTGTCGCCCACTACACTGGAGAATAGTAACCGGCTACCTGGAAAGCTGGTGGAAAAAAAGAGGAACCAGGGGGAGAAGAGGATAGACAGAGGTTCTACTTCCTTGTATGCGTATCGGCTGTTTGTTTTGGGAAAATTTGAAAAGCCGTTATTGATAAGCCTCTGTTTTTTCATGTTTTGCTAGCAGTTCCCCCACCCTCCTTCTCTCCTCCGTCCATCCCTCCCACTTTCTTTCTCTTTCACTGTTTCTCTGTATCATTTCATTCTCTGCGGACAGTGTTTTTGTGCTCTGAGGGGGCAGGGATTTGCCCAGGAGATTCTGTTCTGGATTACAAAGCAGTGATGAATGTTGCAGTCTCACACTGCTCGCGTCTCTATCGAGCTTGTGGCTGGCTGTGAACACTGAGCAATAGTACCAGCCTGCCTAGCAACAAACCCCCTCACCTGCGTTAGTCTTTTAATTTCATCCTCAAGCCTATTTATCCATTCATTTTGAAAGATGATTTGTCCAAGTTCTTAGCGTGGGATAATCTTTTCCCGTTATCCCAAGATTTTTTTTAAAAAATGAGCAAAATCCTCCCTGTCCACCACTCTGTCTCTCCTCCCCCTCTCTTTTTGGCTCCACGCCCCCCTCCCTCCTCCCTTCCTATCTGTAGCTCACTCCCCCACCCCTCTCACAGGGTGTTTTTCGGGAGAGGAAACAAGCATGATTGGAGCACTTCCTGTGTTTTAATACCAGAGCAGGAAACAGAACAAACGGAGCTGGATTCAAACAAAAACAGTGAGAAAGGGAGAGCGAGAGAGCAAGAAACGAACAAGTGAGTGCGCGAGAGAGACAGAGTGGGCGAGCAAAGGGAGAGAGGGAAAGTGGGGAGATTTTTTTAGCAGCTTGCAAACCATTTCAGTCTGAGCGACAGAAAGAAGGCAAGGGAGCCTGCATGCAGAAAACAGAGGGAAACAGAGGAAGACTGGGATTGCGTGGCTCCTTGTTGTTTCTCTCGTCTAAGGAGCCTCTGAAAGAGAGCGAAGCGGAGAGAAGGAAAGCGTGTGTCAGGGGATTGTCTGGGAGAGGGAGAACGCCTGCAGAGTCAGAGGCAGCGCTCAGGCTGGGGCTCGGACTGTCTGGGTCTCTTGCCCTCTGGATACAGTGCCACGATACACAGCAGCTCTGCCCGGCTGAATGGGGCTCACCCCACCCACCCTCTTCCCCCTAAGAGAACCCTCTCAACCCCTCCCGGATTCAGCCTTCAACTCTGGATTCACTGTCTCTTCTTCCCTGGAGCTGTGGATGAGCAGCGTGATGGAAGGAGGGAGATGATAGACAGGCGTCTAGTCTACGCTAGGAAAAGGCTCTGGATCTCTTTGTTCTGTTTTTTAAATTGCAAGACTGACTTTTGCGGCGTGGCAGGTGACGGGATTGACTTTTTCTCGCTAATGATGAGGAGGATAACGATGACGTCAACACGGGGGATGACGGCGCACTCCAGGCAGAGAGCGGGGCACGGCCTCCAGACCCACTCAACTCATGCTTTGTGATGGGAATGAAAGGGAACGGGAGAAAGTATAGACTGTCTGCAAGGACACTCACAGGGACCAAAGCAGGCTATGAGTGACTGCTCGGTTACTTTGTCTGAGATTTTGTTTTGCTGCGATTTGTTTTTGATTCCCTCTAAAGACTGAAGGATATACTCTTTTCTCAATTGTTTTGATTCCCTCTAAAGACTGAAGGATATACTCTTTTCTCAATTGTTTTGATTCCCTCTAAAGACTGAAGGAAAAACTATTTTGGGCACAACAACAAACCCTGGACTACGACCGAAAAAGAGCAACATTTTTCACCCTGCACAACCTCTTTTCATATCAGGGAGTAGTGGATTTCTCACCAATTTTAAAGGAAACTTTAGACACTTCTTTGGCTGCTGCTCACCGAGACAGTTGCTCAACCCTTCTCTGCTGCTTATCCTGTTGTGGCAGAGCGAGGGAGAATAGAACGGGAAGGAAGTAGTGTACCAGCAAGGGGAGATTGGGAAATGATTCAGGAGTGGAGTTGAAAGACTGTGAGTGAGGGGGATTTGACATAAAAAAACGGAACAAAAGGATGTTATCTCCTCGGCACTCACCTCGTTCTGGACTTTGGATGTCTACGAGACAGCCCCTGCCTTCTTCCTGACCACCTTCCAGACGGTGCTGCCTCATGCTGCTGGAGGGGAGGAGAGGAGCGTCTGCCGGCAGGTTACTCTCTAACGGATGCTCCCCTGCATTTCAGATAGCGCTGGGATATGCCGTTGCACTTCTGTTGAAGTGACATGGTAGCATTCGGACCTATGGACTTGTCCTGTGGATTGCGAACCTTTTTTTTTTTGTGAGTGATTTTGGGTAATTTTAGTCATTAAAGCGGATTCATGTTTGGGATTGTGCTTTGGACCGGGAACGGTTGACAAAACGGAACTGTTTTCATCCCACCTATTGAGGTGTTTTTCCCCATTTGTTTTCTGTGGAATACTTATTGGCCCCATCCCCAAGGGGGCCAGCCTGCCCCTATAAAGGACCACTGCAGGGTGTCAGGGGGATATTGCCCAGGGGCAGCTGAGGGATGGGGAAGCCCCTGAGCCGGCCGGACTGCCTGAGGAAAAACCCCCGATGCCTGGGGAAGGGGGACGAGGATGAGGCCTACATCGAGGACTGCTATGTCCCCCAGCGCTCCATCTACGACACCATGCGTATCAATGAGCAGATTGACCAGGGCTCCAAGCTCAGCCAGCCCTCGCGCAGCACCCTGGGCTCGGGTGGCGGCGGAGAGGGTAGCACCCTCTCCAGCAACGGCACCATCGGGGCTGACTTAGGGAGCGTCTTTGTGTCAAGGGGACACACTGATGCCGGAGTTAAAAGACTGGATGAAAGGGTGATCTTTGACGCCCTCAAGCTAACCGGCGATCCCCAGAGCATGTTGCCACCTGGAAGTGGCGGCGGTTCTGGTTTAACCATCGCGGCCTCGTCCTCTGCCTCCTGTGGGGCAGCTGCAGTAAAAAGGCGCCACCAGGGCGGCGATAAGAAAGACAACCCCAATCGTCGCTCCTGGAAGGCATTTATGCCCCCCTGTTACCCCGAGTTTGCAGAGAGGCTTGAGTTTACTCCTGGGGAAAGTGCTGAGAAGCGTCTGTCTGGTCCTGGGATTCCACTTTCTCTACTGCTGCCACCAACCCCAACCTCCACAACCCCCTTACCTCCTTACTCACCTTCCACTGTGTCGTCCGTGGTTCTTCACACACACCCTGTCTCTTCCTCCCCTTCGTTGACGCCGACAGGGAGTCCCATTCCCCCCCTCCAACAGCACCCTGTTAGCAAGCAAAAACAACTTCACCCCCTGCTCCAAAAACAACACAAGCAAACACATGCGCTACCCTCCCCTTCAAAAGAACAGCCATCGCTGCAGTTACCTGCCCAACCCCACCAGGGCTCTGGGAGCACCCCACAGCACAGTCCCGGTGCTACCACAAAGCTGGAAAGAAGAAGAGACAAGCGTCATCGGTGGCCAGTTGTGTCTCCCAGAGCTGGTGTCAAAAGAATTCCAGAGGAGAGGCCGGAAGCGACCAAGGCTTCTGACTCTGAAAGAGATACTGACTCTCCTCTCCTAGAACAAGACCTGGACAACGCCCCTCTCCTACCTCAGTTGGCCCCACCGAAACCTGTGTTCTGCCCCCCGACTAAAGCACGCACATGGCCCCGCAGCATGAGAGGGGGCAAGAGGTCCCACGGGGGCATGCGCCACCACCTCCCTGTCCTGCAGCCCCTGCCCCCCTCACTGGGAGAGGACAGTGACATGGACGAGGAGTCCTTCTACCTACTGGACCCTCCTTCACCTTTCCTCCAGGAAGAGAAAGGGCTGGCCCATGGAGGGCTGCCTTTCTCCCCTTCCCTCAGCCAGGAGGGGGGTGAGGAGGGTCTCCTGGGCTGGGCTCCCCCTAATAGTGAGCTCCGGCAGCGAACCGCCTCAGAGCTTAAATTCGACGAGGATGAACGCAGGGTCTTACAGGAGCTGGATGAGAAGGGAGAAGTGGAGGAGGAAGGGAAAGGGGAGGAGGGAAAACAGAAGGAGATTGAGGAGGAAGGGACAAGAGAGGTGGAAGAAGTAAAGCGTGAGAAAGGAGAAATGGAAGAGGAGGAGAGGGCTAGGAGAGAGGAGAGGGAGTGGAAGATGGAGAATATGGAGATAATGGACCAATGTTGGGAGGGGGACTCTGGAGAAGGCTGGGAACTCCAACAGGTCTCAGGATCTTCTGGACATTGGCCCCTTCTGACCCCTCCAACAGGTTTTGAGGCACCTGGGGACCCCAGTACCTCCCCTTGCCCCAGCTCAGGGGCCAGCTCAGATGACCTTTTTCTAGAGCTGGAGAGACAATGTTTAGAGGACGAGGGAGGGGAGAGCTCTGTGAACACTGAATCTCGTGAGCAAACAGATCCCTACAACCTAGCCAGTGTAGAGGAAGAGGAGCAAGAGGAAGCCACTTATGCCTGTATATATTTTGTGGAAACTCTCCCTATGGATATAGATCAAAGCACAGAGACGGATTGCACTGAGCCCCGGTTGAAACACCCAAACACAGTTTCACCTCCTGAACACATGGACCAGGCCCAACCACAGACTACTGAACACACTGACCTGGAGGAAGAACAACCCTGTTATGAACTAGATCGGGTTCTCATTGAAGATGAACAATATGATATTGATGAAGAAAAGCAAAGTGCAATTGAAGATGAAGAGCAGAGTGGTCCCGAGACTACTGAGATGGACTCTGTCTGCGGACCTCTCCCTGTGTCAGACACCAGCGGGGTCCACATGTCCCAGCCAGACAGAACCGCTTTGTCCGGCACCACCCAGAACGGCTGTGAACACGAGCCGCCTGCTGAGACCGAGTGGGACCTGGACAGCGGGGCGTCGTCAGATCAAGAGGTCGAGGAAGTGAGCGAGGAATCAGGGTTGTGCCTCCAGATGCCCTCTGCACTTCCTCCCTCCCCCAGCCCACATAACCCTTATGCCGAGGGGGAAGAGCAGGAGGAGGGGGAGCCAGCCTGGAATGCATGTGAGCAACCTGACCCGATTTGGGACAGTGAGGTGGTTAGCATGGACCAATCCCCTGGGTCAATCCACACAGATGGAGAAATGGGGGTTACTGCTGCAGAGGATGTTGATGTACAAACTTCCTGTCAAGAAGAGCTGTTCTCCTCAGAGGTTAGTGATGTTGCCAAGGAGACGAGCTCTGACACTGAGCGGATGACACTTCCATCGTCAGAGACCAGGGACCGCTCTGTCCCCGCAGATGAGGTTTCTTCTCTGGATGTGTCTAGGCAAGACGCGGACCCGAGGTCCACAAGCACCCCCAAAGCGTTCTCAGATTCTCTCCCCCATTC
This sequence comes from Oncorhynchus nerka, assembly GCF_034236695.1. NCBI lineage: Eukaryota > Metazoa > Chordata > Actinopteri > Salmoniformes > Salmonidae > Oncorhynchus > Oncorhynchus nerka. Next base: position 61,657,112 of record NC_088399.1, read on the forward strand.
ACACTCCCCTTCACCCTTACCACTGTTCCCCGTCAAGCACGAGCCAAGAGGGCCAGGCCTGGACAGCAAAGACTCTGATGCCTTTGTGGCCACAGACAGTTTTGTTTACCTGGCTGTGTCTGTGCCACCCCTGTTCCCTCAGGACTGCCCCCTCTCCCTACTGGAGTCCTCAACACCCCCCAGCCCCATCCCCAAACCCTGCCCTGATCCAGAGGACGGGGCCTTCCTTTGCCCAGACAGCTTTGTTTACTTGGCAGCCCCGGAGCGGCTTCCCCAGGTGTCCGACGGAGGTTCCGCTTGCGAGGACGCCCAGGAGCTGGACTATGGAGACTCATACTCTGAAGGTACCCAGTCAGGAATGGACTTCGTCCTTGGATCCATGACCGGGGACAGTGACTGGGAGTCTGACGGCTCGGCCTTGGACCCCCCTTGTACCAACAGGGAGTGGGAGGAGCTGGAATCCGAGTTGCTTCAGGGGCTTTTCAGGGAGGGCCAGATGGAAGACCAGATGCCCCCAGGGGCCACAACAGAGGCTGAATGGTCAGACTGTGAGACTCCCTCAGGCCCAAAGACCACAGAGCAGAGAGGAGCACCCTCACCCTGCCCCGACATAGAGACCCATGCTGAGGTATAACTGTTTTCCATCCGTCTTTAATTTAGTTGAATAATCAATGGTCAAGATCCAGTCAGACAGAAACTGACACGGCTGGTCAGTGTTTCAGTCAGTGGGTCAGTCTCTCAGCTTGGTAGGGTATAGTGGTGTTTGTAGTTACTTGGTACAGTGTCTCAAGTTCTCTGTCTAAACCCCTCTTCTCAGCACTGTCCTCTAAATGCACACGGATTGGTCTCCGCATGTTCCTCATATCTAATAGTTCCTTGTATAAGACTACACGATCCAGTGTGATCACAGTGGCTCTCAATTCCTTTCAGTATTGCAAATGCATGAGGTTGATATATACACGGCTTGGAAAATGCTGTGGAAAAGGGGCTGGGACAACAAATAGCTTTGTGCTACTGTAGTTGGACTGTGAATGATTTCAATATGATTCACATGGGGGTGTCTATCCGTTTTAATGGAAAGTACCTTCAGGTTGTCTGTGTGTATGTGATTGTGGATGAGGGAGCATGTTTGAGGAATGTTCTTCAGACAGACCGGCGCGCTAGGGAACGGCATGTGCTTGTGTTTTGATCGATAGTCCGCGATTTAAGAGTTGCGCGTATAAACAGACATTCTGTTTGCTTTGACTGTAAATAGCAGCCAGACGAAACCCTTTTCAAACGTCCACATTTACAGTACGGCGCTTACATACCTCACATGTTTGTGTACGTTCACATAGACGACAGGCTTCGAAGGTAAGCACTTCCATCTGTATCGTAGGACCTGCGTACGAGTTCGGTATTCGAAGGAGCCCGGGTTACTTGTGTATGCAGTGAGACTTGTGAATTCTTTGACGTTTCCAGTTACTTTATTTGGTTTTGAGTTACTTTATTGGTTTTTAATGACTTTATTAGATGGAATCGGCAACTGTTTATAAAATAGTTTTTATATTTCAACACCATGTGGTTTCATTGAGCCATTCGAAGTCTGAATTGGGAAGTTAAGCACACAGCCTGCACCCTTTCACAAATGTTCCATTGTGCCAGTAGTTTGCCTTTATCAAAGTCTCTCCCTCTGATGTGCGACTTGCGTTCCTCTGGGTCTGCATATATCCTCAGTGTACTTTTCCAAACTCTTCCGGCCCCGTGTGTGGGGTTCTGTACGTGTGAGTAAATGACGGGAGTATTCGGCCAGTGTTTGTTTGACTTGACTTACTCGGTCTCTCGTGTCTTGCTCTCGTCGTTGCACCTCCCCACCACCACTTACTTCCATTCTGGTCTCTCTGTGCTGTTTATCTGTGTGTGTTTACAGTGCATTTGGAAAGCATTCAGGCACCTTCACTTTTCCACATTTTGTGACGTTACGGCCTTGTTCTGAAAAGTATTTCTAAAATGTTTTCTCACTAATCTACACGTAATACCCCATAATTATTTTTATTCTTCATTTCACCTTTATTTAACCAGGTAGGCCAGGTTAAATGTCTCATTTACAACTGCGACCTGGCCAAGATAAAGCAAAGCAGTGCGATACAAACAACAACACAGAGTTACACATGGGATAAACAAATGTACAGTCAATAGCACAATAGAAAAGTCTATATACAGTGTGTGCAAATTAAGTCAGATTAGGGAGGTAAGGCAATAAATAGGCCATAGTGGCAAAATAATTACAATTTAGCAATTAAACACTGGAGTGATAGATGTGCGGAAGATGCATGTGCAAGTAGAGATACAAAGGGCAAGTAGAGATACAAAATTCTAATGTATGTGTGTGTGTGCATATATATATATATGTTGTTGTTTGTATCGCACTGCTTTGCTTTATCTTGGCCAGGTCGCAGTTGTAAATGAGACATTATATATATATATATATATATACATATATATATATATATATATATATCTATATATATATATATATATACATACATACATACATACATACATACATACATACATACATACATACACACACACACACACACACACGTGGCTATATATATATATATTTTTTTTTATTGCAAAAATATGTGAACTTGTTTTTGCTTTGTCATTATGGGGTATTGTGTGTAGATTTGAGGGGGGGGGGGGACAATGTAATCCATTTTAGAAAAAGGCTATAACGTAACAAAATGTGGAATGAGTGAGGAGGTCTGAATACTTTCGGAATGCGCCGTATGTGTGTATGTCTTCCCGGGTCAGTGTGTTTGACAGGCTATCTATCGGGCCTAAATTGGGGCCTGCTCTGCCTCACATTGTCTCTGTCTGTCTAGGATGTGCTTGTCCCTGCCTGCCTGATATACTTCTGATGGACTCCTGGGTCTTATTATTCAATCACTGGCTCTATCAGCTACACACACTGTTGGCCTGGTCCTGGCCGGCCGGACCTGTCATCCTCATCTCATTTTGTCTGTGTGGTTTATGCATAGTCACGGTTTCTCTGCCCCCCCCCCCCCCTAAATGCAATCAGATGCCCTGTCCTGTCAGCTTGGATTTGACTGGAGAGGATTAGAGTTAGTCTACTGTAGTACAAGCGGGTTTCTGAGGGGAAAATAAAATCACTGTCTGTTGGCAGGGTCGCAATCTCCCAACCATTAAAAATCCCTGATGCCTCCCCGGCCCTCTACTCTTACACCCCGTCTCTTCTCTCTCGCTCTCTTTCTCTCGCTCTCTACCCTTCCTCTCCTTCTCTCTCCCCTCACCCTTACCCTCTTTTTCTCTACCCTTTTTCGCTCTCCGCTTACCCTCGCTCTCTCCCTCTCTTTCGTTCTCCTCTCCACAGTCCGACAGCACTTTTCTAGAGATAAGAAAGTGAGAAGTAAACAGTAGGGGTCTATGCAGGGAGAGTTTCTGTTGCCAGTAAAACACAAACACTGGACAAAGTTGTCGGGGGGGTATAAATAGAAGATGAGGGCGTGCCAGGGTCTGAGCCGCTGAACTCTTGGCTGTGGCCAGTCGCTCCCTCTTCAATGCCAAAGTCCACTTTGGATAGGAAACCAAAATAAACACGAGACCGTAGATTGTTTTAGCGGCAAGGTCGGTGATACATGGTTTGGAATGGAAATGGCGGCCATTTTGGTGCAAGAGAGAGCACTCTGTGAGGGAACAAAGCGCTGTATGGCTGAACACCTGGTATTACTCAAAGGCCCTGGTAAAATGATAAGGAGGGCAAACTTGGCAGAGCCAGATAATCAGAAGGGCTTTGTTTTAATGGGAGGCATCGTTTCAAGGCATGGCTGTGTATCCTTGCACTCGGAGACAAAGACGGGCAGCTGGATGGAGGCTTCGGATACTGAAAGGCTAGGAAGACAGGACAGACAGACAGACACTTACTGGAAAGAAATAGAAGATATACATAACACAGAAACAGTCCTCTCTTCAATGTCAGAACAGATGGTTACATTGGAAGATTAACAGAAAAACAGCAGAGTCTGACGGGGAAGAAAGATGGACCGACAGACAGATGAGATGCTGAAACAGAGTACAAAGAGTGCAGGTGGGCTCAGATCCGGTAACGGGCATATTTGATATGATAATGATGCCATTGAAAGACAAGCAGACATCCAAGCACCTGCAAAAGAAGAAAAAGGGAGGGAGAGAGAGGGGAAAAAGGAGACAGATGGAAAGGGAGGAGAAAGAGGGAGAGAGAGGTCTTGGCCACAATGTCCCGAGTTCAATGAGCTTGTTTCCTTTTCAAATGCAATCTATCATCAAAAAGGGATCTTTCTCTACCACTTTGATGATTGATTGATTGATTCAGCACTGCCCAGTCTGACCATCGTAACCTACTGCAATATTCTAATATCAAGGTCCAGGCGAAAATACGTCCTCCCTCCCTCTCTCCTCCGAGTTCTGCTGGAAAGGAAACCAGGGGATAAGGATGGGGAGAGAGGGAGAGGGAGGCTATGGTAGTCGGTGTCATAGAGGAAAGGGCTGCTAGCCTTGTTCTCATTGATTTGGATGGAATGATATTGTAGTCATCTCAAAAGAGTGGTCACACGTGTCCCACTCTTATTTATGTAAGTCAATATTCCCGCTGCGACTTTCTCGGTAGCGTTTGGACACGCTGGCTAAATACAGTAAGGTTATGTATGGCATTAATTTGGTTTGTGCTACAGTTCGCACCACAATTTAAGCACGCTATTAAGGTCTTTAAGTGTGTGTGCATGCGAGATTGGCAGTGACGTTCGTTCCGGTCTGTAGGTGAATTGATGGTATTGTTTATATTAGCCGGCGGTTGCCCATTCGTCATGATTACGGTGGTGATTGTTCCTGAGTGATGCTCTGGACACCAGCCGTGAGGTCTGCTGTGGCCTGTCTCCTGTACTGCAGTAGCTGGTTAGCGCCATGCACGCACACACATGGAAACACACATTTAGAGCACACACACAGAAACACGTACCCAAGTAAACACACACACCCTCAGGCACACACTGTTTAAAATGGTAGTTATACACGCCGGGGTTTAGTGAGTCCTTGTGGGTTTTGGTGTATGTGGAGAGAGGATGAAGGACTGATCGAGACCGTGAGATGTCACACAATTAGTAGAAAGAGATTTGTACTGTTTTCTACTTTTGAGCTAAGAGGTCAACTTGTGGAACTGGCTTGAGCCAGACTCATTTTTAGAAGAAATTATTTCTCTGTCTAAACTGACCTGGGGCTGAAGTGAGAAGAGCCAGTATCGGGTGGTGGTTTAGCCAAGAGAGAGAAAGGAGGGATGTTGGGGAAAGTGAGGGGATATGAGTGAGGGAAATGTGAAGGTGGGGGTGGAGATAAGTGGAGTGCTACCGTGTGTGTGAATCGTTGAGCCACTGCCATAGTTCAGAGAGTTGGGGAGGAATGAGAAACATCCCAGGTATTTTCCATAGCTCTGGTTGAGAGAGAGAGAAATAAATGCACAAACACACGGCACAGACAGAGAGACAGACAGACAGACAGACACGTTACACAGACAGACAGACACGTTACACAGACAGACAGACACGTTACACAGACAGACAGACAGACACGTTACACAGACAGACAGACAGACACGTTACACAGACAGACAGACAGACACGTTACACAGACAGACAGACAGACACGTTACACAGACAGACAGACAGACACGTTACACAGACCGACAGACAGACAGACACGTTACACAGACAGACAGACAGACAGGTTAGACAGACAGGTTACACAGACAGACAGACAGGTTACACAGACAGACAGACAGGTTACACAGACAGACACAGGTTACACAGACAGACAGACACGTTACACAGACAGACAGACACGTTACACAGACAGACAGACACGTTACACAGACAGACAGACAGACAGACACGTTACACAGACAGACAGACAGACAGGTTACACAGACAGACAGACAGACAGACAGGTTACACAGACAGACAGACAGGTTACACAGACAGACAGACAGGTTACACAGACAGACAGACACGTTACACAGACAGACAGACACGTTACACAGACAGACAGACACGTTACACAGACAGACAGACACGTTACACAGACAGACAGACACGTTACACAGACAGACAGACACGTTACACAGACAGACAGACACGTTACACAGACAGACAGACACGTTACACAGACAGACAGACACGTTACACAGACAGACACGTTACACAGACAGACAGACAGACACGTTACACAGACAGACAGACAGACACGTTACACAGACAGACAGACAGACACGTTACACAGACAGACAGACACGTTACACAGACAGACAGACACGTTACACGTTACACAGACAGACAGACACGTTAGACAGACAGACACGTTACACAGACAGACAGACAGACACGTTACACAGACAGACACGTTACACAGACAGACAGACAGACACGTTACACAGACAGACAGACAGACACGTTACACAGACAGACAGACAGACACGTTACACAGACAGACAGACAGACACGTTACACAGACAGACAGACAGACACGTTACACAGACAGACAGACAGACACGTTACACAGACACGTTAGACAGACAGACACGTTACACAGACACGTTACACAGACAGACAGACAGACACGTTACACAGACAGACAGACACGTTACACAGACAGACACACAGACAGACGGACACGTTACACAGACGGACACGTTACACAGACAGACACACAGACAGACGGACACGTTACACAGACGGACACGTTACACAGACAGACAGACGGACACGTTACACAGACAGACAGACGGACACGTTACACAGACAGACGGACACGTTACAGAGACAGACAGACACGTTACAGAGACAGACAGACACGTTACAGAGACAGACAGACACGTTACAGAGACAGACAGACACGTTACAGAGACAGACACGTTACACAGACAGACAGACAGACACGTTACACAGACAGACACGTTACACAGACAGACACGTTACACAGACAGACAGACACGTTAGACAGACAGACACGTTAGACAGACAGACACGTTAGACAGACAGACACGTTAGACAGACAGACACGTTACACAGACAGACAGACACGTTACACAGACAGACAGACACGTTACACAGACAGACACGTTACACAGACAGACAGACAGACACGTTACACAGACAGACAGACACGTTACACAGACAGACAGACACGTTACACAGACAGACAGATAGACACGTTACACAGACACGTTAGACAGACAGACACGTTACACAGACACGTTACACAGACAGACAGACAGACACGTTACACAGACAGACAGACAGACACGTTACACAGACAGACACACAGACAGACGGACACGTTACACAGACAGACACACAGACAGACGGACACGTTACACAGACAGACACACAGACAGACGGACACGTTACACAGACAGACACACAGACAGACGGACACGTTACACAGACAGACGGACACGTTACACAGACAGACGGACACGTTACACAGACAGACGGACACGTTACAGAGACAGACGGACACGTTACAGAGACAGACGGACACGTTACAGAGACAGACGGACACGTTACAGAGACAGACGGACACGTTACAGAGACAGACGGACACGTTACAGAGACAGACAGACACGTTACAGAGACAGACAGACACGTTACAGAGACAGACAGACACGTTACAGAGACAGACAGACACGTTACAGAGACAGACAGACAGACACGTTACACAGACAGACACAGTCCAGGATAGGGTGGAGTGGGTCATGGCTGAGGCTCATTGTTGTCGAGGCAGTCAGGCTTCCTGTTGGAAGCAGGGAGGAGGCCCATCACCACAACACAGCTGTGACACGCACACACACAATCCAAGACACATATTGTTCTATTTTAGCATCCCTGTTCTCTTTCAAACTCCTACACATCATCTCCTGGTGTGGAAAAGCAGCACTTTCACACAATATTTACTCCATATGAGCAGAATCCAATAAAACGCTTTGATTAGAGACAGACCTCCACACAACCACTTCCAGGTAATTATACGGTGTAGAACAACAATGACTTACACACTCTTATTCATTTACCATAGAAATCACCCTCCCCATTGTTCATATTCACAAACACAACCCAACTGTTTTGTACTACTTTGCCAGTATAAGGCAAACAATATTTTGAGAAATCCTTTGTCTTAGTATTCTACTCTCTCATTTTAATTGAATTCAAATCAAATGAAAGTGGCCTCCAAAGTGATGCAGCGGTCTAAGGCATAGCATCGCAGTGCTAGCTCCGTCCCTACAGATCCTGGTTCGATCCCGGGCTGTTTCGCAGCTGGCCGCGACCGGGAGTCCCATGAGGCGGCACACAATTGGCCCAGCGTCGTCCGGGTTAGGGGAGGGTTTGGCCGGCCGGGATGTCCTTGTCCCATCGCGCTCTAGCTACTCCTGTGGCGGGCCGGGGGCAGTACACGCTGACATGGTCGCCAGGTGTACGGTGTTTCCTCCGACACATTGGTGCGGCTGGCTCCCGGGTTAAGCAGGCATTATGTCAAGAAGCAGTGTGGCTTTGGCTGGGTTGTGTTTTGGAGGACGCACGGCTCTCAACCTTGGCCTCTCCCGAGTCCATACGGGAGTTGCAGCTATGGGGCAAGCCTGTAACTACTCATTTGGATATCACAACATTTGGGAGAGAAAGGGGTCAAATAAAAGTTTGTGTTTGTGCTGCGTTTCTAGCAGTGCAGTAAATACCTAGCAATAACATAAACAAATCAATCCACAAATAATCCCCCCAAAATAAGAAATATCCGAACGAGCAATGTCAGAGACCAGAATATAAATATGTACTCAGACCCTTTGACTTTTTCCCCATTTTGTTATGTTACAGCCTTGTTCTTAAATTGATTAAAACATTATTCAAGTGACCAGTGTTCAATGGCTCTCTGTACATAGGACAGCAGTCTCAAAGGTGCCGGGTAGAGTACCCGGTGATAGCTGGCTAGTAACAGTGGCTAAGGTTCAGGTCAGGGTACTGGGTGGAGGCCGGCTAGCGGGGACTAACAGTCTGATGACCTGGAGATAGAAGCTGTTCATCAGTCTCTCGGTCCCAGCTTTGATGCACCTGTACTGTATCCGCCTTCTATATGGCCGTGATTTGAGGTCCTTCTTGGCATTCCTGTGACACCGGGTGCTGTAGATGTCCTGGAGGACAGGCACGGTGCTCCCGGACCTGTGTTGGGCTGACCGCACCACCCTCTGGAGAGCCCCGTGGTTGAGGATGGCGCAACAGCCCGACAGGGTGCTCTCAATGGTGCATCTGTACAAATTTGTGAGGGTCTTCGGGGCCAAGTCAAATTTCTTCAGCCTCCTGAGGTTGAAGAGGTGCTGATTTGCCGTCACCATGCTGTCTGTGTAAAGGAAGTGGAACTTTAAGCTTTTGACCCTCTCCACTGCGTCCCTGTCAATGTGCATGGGGCCGTGCTCCCTCTGCTGTCTCCTGTGGTCTACGATCAGCTCCTTCCTTTTGTTGACGTTGAGGGAGAGGTTATTTTCCTGGCACCGCTCCGCCAGGTGTTTCACCTCCTTCCTGTCGGCCGTCTCATTGTTGGTAATCAGGCCTACCAATGTTGTGTTGTCAGCAAACTTGATGATTGAGTTTGAGATGTGTCATGGGTGAACAGGGAGTATAGGAGGGGGATGAGCACACACTCCTGTGAGGGGCCCCATGTTGATCAGCGTGGCAGAGTTCTGTCAGGGAGTCCAAGACCCAGTTGCACAGGGAGGGGTCCAGCCCCAGGCCCCTGAGCTTAGTGATGAGATTGGAGGGCACTATACTGTTAAAGGCTGAGCTGTTGTCGATAAACGGCGTTCTTACATACGTATTCCTCTTGTCCAGGTGCGATTGAGCAGTGAAATGGCGATTGCGTCGCCCGTGGATCTGTTGGGACGATATGGGAATTGTAGTGGGTCTAGGATGTTGGGTAAGGTGGAGGTGAAATGGTCCTTAACTAGCTTCTCAAAGCACTTCATGATGACAGAAGCGAGGGCTATGAGGAAGTTGTCATTTAGTTCAGTTGCCTTCGCTTTCTTGGGTACAGGAACAATGGTGGACATCTTGACGCAAGTGGGGACAACCGACTGGGATATGGAGAGATTGAATATGTCCGTAAACACTCTAGCCAGCTGCTCTGAGGAAGCTGCTTGAGATGTCGTCTGGGCCGGCAGCTCTGCAAGGGTTAAAACCACCATGGCTAATTTTGAGTTCCTGTCGTCTCTATGGGGAAGCAGCCATTTTGCATTTAAGCCCTGTGTTTGATTTCAGGCTTTGACTCAGTGGACTTTGGGCTGGTTTTCTTTAGAGCTGGACACCCATTGTCATCGTACCGTGTCTTCAGCTCTAGATGAGTAATGTGGCCAGACAGGTGAAGGGTCTGTTTAACTCTCTCTTTTCCAGCCACCTTTACTTTCTATCTCTCTAATCCTTATAATCCCTTTCTCCTCCCTCCCTATTTTTCCTCGCTCACCCTCTTTCTCCCGCTCTCTTTCTCTTTGTTTCTCTCTTTCTCTCCATATCTCTCTTCACTACCTCCTTCCCTTTATCTCTGTCTTTTGCTCTCCCCCTCCCTCGCTCTCCCTCCTCTCCTGCCTCCCTTCCTCTCCCTCACTCTCCCGCCTTCCCTCTCCCTCTTCTCTCTCTGGCTCAGGCGGTGGAGAGGGAGCAGGTGGACAGTATTCAACCCAAGCTGCAGCGCGTGAACGCGGTGGGCCAGGGCCTGATCCAGAGTGCAGCCAAACACACAGACACCCAGGCTCTGGAGCATGACCTAGAGACCACCAACCTCCGATGGAACTCCCTCAACAAGAGGGTATGTCTGTCTGTGTCTGTAATGGTATGTCTGTGCTGATGTTTGTGTGTGCGCGTGCATGCTCTTGTCTGACTGACCTATGCATATTTATGTGTTGCGTTAGTGTGGCGTGCGCGACTGGAAGGATGGGTTTCTATGGAATCAGGTTTCTGGCTTTGCATGTATGCCTGTCCATGTCAACAGTCATTGTCCCCCTCACTCACTGAATTGTTCCTTGACCAGGTTGCAGAGCGCATTGCCCAGTTGCAGGAAGCCCTGTTGCATTGTGGGAAGTTCCAGGATGCCCTGGAGCCTCTTCTGAGCTGGCTGAGTGACACAGAGGAGCTGGTAGCCAATCAGAAGCCCCCGTCGGCCGAATACAGAGTGGTCAAGGCCCAGATCCAGGAACAGAAGGTGAAGGGGGGGGAAGGGATGAGTGGAGAAAGGGATGATGGATGGCGTGAGGGTGGAGAGAGCGATGGAGTGAGGAACATATATTTTATTTTAATACTACGTTTTTTCCCTCTATCATACACAGTCATTATGACGGAGAATGTACTGGCCATTAGAGACATTTGGCTCCCTTATTTGGGTAAAATGAGCTTAATAACAACTTTTATTCATATATTTGCACTTTTATTTATTCATTGATAATAATAGAATTGGCTATTGGTGTTAATCAGTTGTCCTTATTTTCACATAGAAATATTTAACACATGAAAGGGGGAAACACCCACACACCTAATTATCTGAGTCTTTTGGCAGAGGAAAAGCCCAATTTGACAGTCTGCCAGTCTGGTTTGGCATACAACACACCAATTCACAGAGATGACAGATTACAATGGTTTTTCCGAGGAACCGGAGAGGCAGAAAAAACACTATGCCTGCTCTCCCTGTTTCTGATACACTTCCCATGTTTATGTGTCGAGGAGCACGGCGGATTCAGCCACTCCACTCAGTCATACGCGTTTACATCCGCCACTGAAAGTAGAGCCTCACTGCGGGGGTCAGTAGAGAGGAAACTGGAGATGAGTGGCGTTTACCGGGGTCCCGTTCAACATCACTGAATAGTTATGAATGGGTTCAGAAAGGGAACTACTGCCAAATTGAGCTACTACTCATAGTGAACGTCCTCAAAACACGAGTGGCTTGGTATTTGAGATACGGTATTGTTGGGGAACACTGCAAAACATTGCGGTACTGAATGTGAAGTATGTTCTAGCTTATCCTACCAACTGCTTGACGCAGAAGTCCTAGAAGCAGCGACTCTTCTGGTCTGGAATGTACCCCTAACCCTGGCATACATGCAGAACAAACATTTATGAGAGTTGGTATTATTTGTGGTGTTGAACAGGACCTTCGACCTTCTACCTCATTTTCCAGCTGTTACAAAGACTACTGGACGACCGCAGAGCCACCTTTCAGATGATCCAGGGAGAGGGGGAGAGGATCGCAGGCACGGCCGAGACACAGGACAGAGACAAGATCCAGAAGCAGCTGGAGAGTCTGGGGGAGAGATGGGGCGAGCTGCTGGAGAAGGCCAGGGCGAGGTAAACGTAGCTTACTGCATTGGACGCGCTACACATGGGGCATTGATACAACCTGTCCTCCTTCATCATGGACATGTGCCACAGTCAGACAAGACGTACACACTCAACACCACATTTTGAAGACTCTTACACACGCGTGGACACAAACACACACGAGCCTACCTGTGCGTTACTGCTACTTCCGTACACAACCCACACATTCCTGACTATTTCGCATCGGACTGCTTATTAGGATCCACGATGAGACATTGATATACGAAGGCGACCCAAACACACTCTCCCTCCTCCTCTCCCCGCTGCAGGCAGTGCCAGTTGGAGGAGCTGCAGACGCTGGCACTCCAGTTCCACGAGGCGGTGGAGCCTCTCGGAGAGTGGCTGAGTGCCACCGAGAGACGCCTGAGCACCGCCGAGCCCATGGGAACCCAGACTTCCAAGATCACCCAGCAGATTACGAAACACAAGGTAACGTGGATGATGGTGTCACAAGGTAACGTGTCCCTCGCGATACATGGGTTGTGTTTAAGTCCCTGGATTGAAACTAGGAAGAGAAGAGGATGGTACCGGACTGACCAACTGGTTACTGTCCAATGAGCGAGAGAAAGGGAACCCCAAGCTCAGCCATTTTCTCCTCATTGTTTTTGATATGATTTGATATGATTTCAATATTATATTTCATTGACCCTTTTTTTTGTTCATGATTTTTTCGTTCTTGTAAGTTATCATGCATATTTAGCATTCATGGCCATTCCTTATGATTCATGGCCATTCCTTATGATTCATGGCCATTCCTTATGATTCATGGCCATTCCTTATGATTCATGGCCATTCCTTATGATTCATGGCCATTCCTTATGATTTCTCATCTGCATGCTCTCATTTTCTTTTATTTGTTGTTTTTCTTCTGTTCTCCCTCCTCTCTCCTTCACCCCCCCCCCATCACCCTCTCCTCTCCACACACACCACCCCAGGCCGTCCAAGAGGCCGTCTCCTCTAGAGGAGCCGAGGTCGACCGCCTCCAGGCCCTCGGCCAATCCTTGGCGCCCCTCAGCTGCGCGGCCGACCGCGATTGGCTGGGGGAGCGCGTGGGGGCGGTGCGGCTAGGCCACTCGGAGCTCAGTGATTGGTGCCAACGCAGGGCCGTCATGCTGGAGCAGGCCCTGGCCAATGCCCAGCTGTTTGGGGAGGATGAGGTGGAGGTGCTCAACTGGCTGGCTGAGGTGGGCCAGCGGCTGGGTCAGGTGTCGGTGCAGAGCTACCAGCCGGGGGTCCTCACCCAGCAGCACAAGCACACACTGGTACGATACTCTGGTTTGGAGAGGAAGTCGCTATTCATTAACACACAGTGGTAGGGCACTACCGCAGGGAGTATTGGATTGGCTAGTACTGTCTAGACATTGAGTCTCTGTAGGGTGTTCATTCTATTTTCTCTCCTCTTCGCCCATCAGTCTCTGAATGAAGAGATAGTGAGCAGAAAGAAGCAGGTTGACCAGGCCATCAAGAACGGACAGGCCCTGCTCAAGCAAACCACAGGTACAGTACAACCTCGAACTCTGGATACTACGGGTTCTCCCTTCCCTGATTCTGGACCAGCTCTCCAGTAGCCCGCTTCTAACCATCTCCATCACCAGCCAAAACAGCCAGGACTGTTCCTGGACCTGTCGTTATAAAGGCATATGATAACCACGGAGCCTGTATTCCACTGACTCTTGGTCTGTTGTTTTACCCCCTTGTAGGTGAGGAGGTTCTGCTGATCCAGGAGAAGCTGGACGGTATCAAGTCTCGCTACGCCGAGATGACGGGCGGGAGCAGCAGAGCCCTCCGCACACTGGAGCAGGCCCTGCAGCTGAGCACACGATTCGCCAGCGCCCACGACGACCTCAACCACTGGCTGGACAAGGTGGAGGCGGAGCTCAACGTCATGGAGCCCGACGCCACGCCGGCCTATCAGGACCGACAGAAGGTTTTCTTGACAGTTTATTACACATATATGCTGTGAATTTGGAACATATTCTGTGCAAATAGAATCACAGTCTGCGATATTTCCAGATGTTCAGTGGTCATTTCAATGAATGACATACCCATTGTTTCTTAAAGAGTCCCTTGTTCCATAGCCCAACTGTTGCTTAAGTATGACTTCTATCTTGAGTTGAAGATACTCAATCTGTCTGTGTGTGTGTGTGTGTGTGTGTGTGTGTGTGTCTCCCAGGAGCTGAAGTGTGTGTCAGCGGAGAAACGTCTGGTTTTGGACACGGTCAACGAGGTGGGCAATGCCCTCTTAGACCTGGTGCCCTGGCGTGCCCGCGAGGGTCTGGACCGCCTGGTGGCGGACGCCAACCAGCGCTACCGAACGGCGGCCGAGACCATCACCCAGCGGGTAAAGCTGGTACAGGCTGCCATCCAGAGGTCACAACAGGTACTGCAATGTGACAAAATCAAGTTTGAAAAGGGGTACACCATTAGTACTTCACTGAGCACTGGCGGCGGAGTGCATTCAGGGTTCGTATTTACAGTGCATGATGGTGTTGATAGTTAGCGGTAGGGCTAAATGTAGAATTTCATGATTTGAACAGTTTTTATTTTCATGTCTTTGTTCTCTGGCTCTATGGTGGTTCTCTGGCTCTATGGTGTGTAGAAGTCATTCATGAGGTTTCTGCGCCCGTTGTCAACATGATGCGAATGTTTGTGGCATTTCCCCTCTGGTCTTCTCTTGGCGTGAGGAGGCTGTGTGTAATGCTAACAAGCTAACGCTACTGTGATTGCTGAGTGTGCCGGTGCTAACTGTGTGTATCTCTCTGTGCCTCAGTATGAGGAGGCGGTGGACGCGGAGCTGACCTGGGCTGGGGAGACGGAGAGGAAGCTATCCTCCCTGGGTCCTCTGAGTCTGGAGCCTGACGTCACCGTGGCCCAGCTACAGGTCCAGAGGGCCTTCAATATCGACATCATCCGACACAAAGACACCGTGGACCAGCTACTCCACACCAGGGACGACATCCTGGAGACGTGCAGCGACCAGCAGAGAGACGCTCTGGTGGTGAGGAGAGATGGATGAAGGGGGAGGGGAGAGGGTTTGGGGAGAGTGAAAGAGGACAGAGAAATGCAGGGAGTTCGAGAGAAGGGTTCAAGGCTTCCAAACAGAACAAGAGGACTTTTGTAACATATAAGCATTGACCAATTCAAGAAAAGTTCATTCACAGAAAATCAAACGACATGGTAGACGTTTTATTATGGTATTGTTAAATATTATAAACAAGGAGGGAAATATTGTGTTTTGGGCTCGATATATAAATAGGCAAATACTCTTGTATTTCTGTGCTTGAAGTAAAACGGAACAACAATAGTACACAAAATAGAAAATATTCCAGTGAGTTTTGCCGAGTTACCAAATGAGAACCGTTCTATACCCCTCTCTCTCCTCAGGAGAAGACTGACTCCCTGTCTGCCCACTACGAGGCTGTGAGCCAGCAGCACCAGGAGCGATTCTCAGCCCTGGAGCAGGCCCAGGTCCTGGTGGCCCGTTTCTGGGAGACCCAGGAGGACCTGGAGCCCTGGCTGGGGGAGACGGAGACACTTATCGCCCAGCTGCCCCCACCCGCCATCGACACTGAGGCCCTGCGTCTACAACAGGAACAGATGAGGGTGAGGAGAGAGTGATGGGAGGAGAGGGAGTAGTGGGATGGGAGGAGGCTCTAAGTGCTGTATTTGAACTAATGTCCCCGTGAAAAGATGTATCATGTCGAGTTAGTTCCTAGCACTTCTACTTTTTATCATTTCCCTTTTTCATTTCTCCCTCTCTTTCTCTGTCTGTGTGGTACTCGGACTCTACCACTCTTTCTCTCACACTATCCATCACCCTCCTTCCTTATTCGCCACTCTTTCTGACTCTCCTTTCTCCCTCCATCCCTCCCTCCTCCAGCTCCTGAGGGAGTCCATAGCGGAGCACAAGCCCCACATCGACAAGCTGCTGAAGATCGGCCCCCAGCTGGCCGCTCTGAGTCACCAGGAGGGGGCCACGGTGAAGCAGCGCTACAGCGACGCCGAGAAACGCTACGTGGCCATCAAGGAGGTCGTCAAGGGTCGCGCCACCACCCTGGATGAGGCTGTGTCTCAGTCTGCGCAGGTATGGTTACGTGAAGTGAATTTGAAATTGGTTTGTAGCCGAAAGGGTATCAGGTGTCGAAGCTTGTGTCTGCCGATTGCTGCCCCAATACAACCGAACTACGGCATCCATATGAGGAAAATGAATGACTTCTTTATATGGATGCCGTAAGCCGTGTTGTATCCGTATTTGGAAGTCTTCAGATTTCCTAATCTGGATGCCATACTTACAAGCTAGCTGCTAATGGCATGATGTGGTCATTGTGTACTTCCCCTCCTCTTCCACTAAGAGGGTGGTGTGATATTTCTGGGAACGATGCTCAAACTAGGATGGCGTACTGGACTCCTTACTTGGAACTGTGTTTTGGCACTTTATGCTAATTTCCATAAAAGGAATGGAAGATAATTTATTATTGAGCACCAAGAAGTGATGGTAGTAGCAGCAGTAGCAGTAGTCGCTATTTGCTAAACTACACAGCTTCTTGCTACGCTTGTAGTAAAAAACAAATGGTTACATACAACTCGCTTTTCCTATTTCTATTTCCATAAGTAACATTCACATTTTATTTCAATACTTCTCTTGTCAAATGCTCTCTCATAACACCTCATTTCATAAATCATGAGCCACCATTGATTATCGCTGAGGGAGAAAATGATTGTCGCTGCTGTTGATATCGCTTGGCCAGAGTGTGTGCATGTCATTGATCTAACACAATGTGTTGTTTCTCCACCCCCCCTTCCCTAATGGACCATATCATCCTCCTCTCTATTCATCCCTCTCTCTCTCTTTTCATCCCTCTCTCTCTCTTTTCATCCCTCTCTCTCTCTTTTCATCCCTCCAAAAACCACCAACCTCTCTATTCCTCCCTTGTGCCTTCCATTTCCCCCTCTCCTTGCACTCCCCCTTCCTTCCATCCATCCCTCCCTCCCTGGTTTGCTCCATCCCTCCATCCCGCCCTCTCACTCATTGTGGATGTGCTGTATGTGTTGACCCACCATTTCCTCCATCCGTCGTCACTTCTCACGGCAATCACCCAGCTGGTAGAGGTAAGACCACCGACTGACTGACCACAACGTGACTTCGTAACCATAGTACTGACACACCAAATGGCACAACTTGCAGTAATGTGTTTGTTAGTTATTAGACTTTTTTCCCTGCGTGAACTTTGTGTCTAGACTTAAACAACCCGCCATAACTCCCAAGTATACTTTGTCCAATGCCTCGCCTCTTTCCCAATTAGTGTGTTTTGATACATTTGGCAATTGGCAACTCTAGGTTTGCCCTTCTCTCTTCCGGTCCACGTTACCCATTTTGACATTGCTCAAATGCAGTTATTAACCAAAAACGTCCATATAAGCTTTATCAACAGCCACTTAGTGAGGCTGTGGCAATGTGTGCTGACTGAAGGTTGGGCACAGCATTCCTAACTAAGTCAACTTCATTCATGTCTAGTAAGTACATCTACAGTGCTCCCGAATCTCATGCCTCTCCAAGTATCCAAAATTGCATGGTATTTTTTTGGTGAGATCTCTGCATTTTCAAAATGTCACCGCTCCCCTCCGTATGCATTTAAATGTATGTATTATAATAAGAAAAAATCCTTAGTCTCTGCATGGTCAATCCTCTGCAGTGGCCGTACAGTATTTACTGCCATACAACCTCTGCAGAAGTCAGGGCATTCAGACTTGTTGAGCTTCGCAGAGCTGTTGTCAAGGAAGTGAGTTTGTGTTTATAGAAGACCTCCCGCCCCCACCTACCGTCAACCAATCATGTCAATGCGGCACTTAACGGAGCCCTCTGCATTGTTACAAATACTGTGAGGCACACAGCATCGCCGTACGGAGCTCGATTTGGCCTCCGGAGGCTCCGCAATGGCATCACACCCTCCATACGGAGCCTCCGGATGGCGTTGTCGGATCAAGCCGAAATCATCGATTAGCCGCGCTACCTACCTCCTTTTCTTAAACCTTGACCCTCTCTCTTCTCCTCCCAGTTCCACGACAAGATGGATCCCCTGCTGGAGACCCTGGAAGGGGCCGTGCAGCGCCTCCGATCCCCTCCTCCCGTGGCAGCGGAGGCAGATAAGATCCGGGAGCAGCTGGCCGACCACAAGGCAACAGGGCTGGAGCTGGACAAACTGCTGCCCTCCTTCTCGGCCCTGTGTGCCCGCGGCGAGGAGCTCATCAGTAGAGCAGCCCACGACGATCCTGCCGCTCAGGGTGGGTGCCTGAAAACGCACAAAGAGAGAGACCTTACGTGTACTGTGTACACACCAACATCACATACATCACACACACTCGTACGCAATGACTCATACACAAGAGACTGTTACTCATAAGAGTGGCAGGTACCTTGGACTTGAAGAGCATTGGGCCTGAAACCGAAAGGTCGCTGGTTCAAAACCCAAAGCCGATTAGCTGAAAATCTGTCGTTTTGCCCTTGAGCAAGGCACTTAGCCCTAATTGCTCCTGTAAGTCACTCTGGATAAGAGCGTCAGCTCAATGACTCCAATAAAAGGAGTGACCAAAACAATGCATGCTCACATCGACACAGTACTACAATGATCCCACTGACAAACCTGATTGGTCTCATCAATTTTTTATTTTTTTTATGAAAAAAACCACAGACGCCCAGAAACACAAAGGCGCAGATTCACAAACGCGTGACCCTTTTGATCACTCCCAGCACACATGGTGACACGGCACAAATGGCGACTGCGCCTCAAAGCCCTCCAGCTTTGACACGCCCCGTCCGCATCCATTTCTCAGCACACCACTTCATAACTATGAATGAGTGCTCTGTGCAGTGGTAGTGGGAGGGTAGCCCACTGACTGGCTGTAAAAGACCATTTTTTGAGAGCTAGTCTCTAGATGGCCATGCTAGAAGGGACAAAAGCAGCAATAACATCAGAAATGATAAGCTATTTGTCGTAATGGTATGGTTCGGTTCAGGGCTACAATAATGAATAATAACTCATCTTCGTATCATTCCTCCGTCCATCTCCACATAGCTAATCGCATATAGTGACAACAGGAAAAATAACACCACTCTTCCCGATTCATCTCTCCCACAACCTTTTTCCCCCTCCCAGCCGTGCGTTCCCGTCTGCTGCGCCTTCGCTCCCTGTGGGATGAGATCCGGCAGAGGGCTGAGGAACGGGAGGGGAAGCTGACGGACGTCTTGGACCTGGCTGGGAAGTTCTGGGCCGACATGGCGGCGCTACTAAGCACGCTCCGTGACTCGCAGGACATCGTCAGGGAGCTGGAGGATCCCGGGGTGGACCCCTCACTCATCAAACAGCAGATAGAGGCTGCAGAGGTATGTGTGGAGAGGGGGATGGAGGGTTACTGAGAGAGAGGAGGGTAGAGGTATGTGTGGAGAGGGGGATGGAGGGTTACTGAGAGAGGAGGGTAGAGGTATGTGTGGAGAGGGGGATGGAGGATTACTGAGAGAGAGGAGGGTAGAGGTATGTGTGGAGAGGGGGATGGAGGGTTACTGAGAGAGGAGGGTAGAGGTATGTGTGGAGAGGGGGATGGAGGGTTACTGAGAGAGAGGAGGGTAGAGGTATGTGTGGAGAGGGGGATGGAGGGTTACTGAGAGAGGAGGGTAGAGGTATGTGTGGAGAGGGGGATGGAGGATTACTGAGAGAGGAGGGTAGAGGTATGTGTGGAGAGGGGGATGGAGGGTTACTGAGAGAGGAGGGTAGAGGTATGTGTGGAGAGGGGGATGGAGGGTTACTGAGAGAGGAGGGTAGAGGTATGTGTGGAGAGGGGGATGGAGGGTTACTGAGAGAGGAGGGTAGAGGTATGTGTGGAGAGGGGGATGGAGGGTTACTGAGAGAGGAGGGTAGAGGTATGTGTGGAGAGGGGGATGGAGGGTTACTGAGAGAGGAGGGTAGAGGTATGTGGGAGAGGGGGATGGAGGGTTACTGAGAGAGGAGGGTAGAGGTATGTGTGGAGAGGGGGATGGAGGGTTACTGAGAGAGGAGGGTAGAGGTATGTGTGGAGAGGGGGATGGAGGGTTACTGAGAGAGGAGGGTAGAGGTATGTGTGGAGAGGGGGATGGAGGGTTACTGAGAGAGGAGGGTAGAGGTATGTGGGAGAGGGGGATGGAGGGTTACTGAGAGAGGAGGGTAGAGGTATGTGTGGAGAGGGGTTGGAGGATTACTGAGAGAGGAGGGTAGAGGTATGTGTGGAGAGGGGGATGGAGGGTTACTGAGAGAGGAGGGTAGAGGTATGTGTGGAGAGGGGGATGGAGGATTACTGAGAGAGGAGGGTAGAGGTATGTGTGGAGAGGGGGATGGAGGGTTACTGAGAGAGGAGGGTAGAGGTATGTGTGGAGAGGGGGATGGAGGGTTACTGAGAGAGAGGAGAGGAGGAAGGGGATAATGGTTATAGAAAGACTGGGAGTGGAAGAAAAAGATACGGAGGCATAGAGCATGTTTGTAGCAACAATATTGCATTCGCCAAGTATTCAGACCCCTCGACTTTTTCTACATTTCTTACTTTACAGCCTTATTCTAAAATGGATTAAATACACATTTTTCATCAACAATCTTCACACAATACTCCACAATGACAAAACGAAAACGGGTTTTTAGACATTTTTGCAAGTATTCCGACCCTTTGCTATGAGACTCGAAATGTAGCTATTTCCATTGATCATCCTTGAGATGTTTCAACAACTTGATTGGAGTCCACCTGTGGTAAATTTAATTGATTGGACGTGATTTGGAAAGGCACACACCTGTCTATATAAGGTCCCAGAGTTGACAGTGTATGTCAGAGCAAAAACCAAGCCATGAGGTCGAAGGGAATTGTCCGTAGAGCTCCGAGACAGGATTGTGTCGAGGCACAGATCTGGGGAAGGGTAAGATAACATTTCTGCAGCACTGAAGGTCCGTAAGAACACAGTGACCTCCATCATTCTTAAATGGAAGAGCTGGCCGCCCAGCCAAACTGAGCAATCGGAGAAGGGCCTTGGTCAGGGAGGTGACCAAGAACCTGATGTTCGCAGAGTTCCTCTGTGGAGATGGGAGAACCTTCCAGACGGACAACCATCTATGCAGCACTCCACTAATCAGGCTTTTATGAAAGAGTGGCCAGACGGAAGCCACTCCTCAGTAAAAGGCACATGACAGCCCGCTTGGAGTTTGCCAAAAGGCACCCAAAGACTCTGAAACCATGAGAAACAAGTTTCTCTGGTGTGATGAAACCAAGATTGAACTCTTTGGCCTGAATGCCAAGCAACACGTCTGGATTAAACCTGGCACCATCCCTACGGTGAAGCATGGTGGTGGCAGCATCATACTGTGGGGATGTTCTTCAGTGGCAGGAACTGGGTGACAGGTGACAGGATTGAGCAGAGGAGAATGGGAGAAACTCCCCAAGTACAGGTGTGCTGAGCTTGTAGCGTCATACCCAAGAAGATTTGAGGCTGTAATCGCTGCCAAAGGTGCTTCAACGAAGTACTGAGTAAAGGGTCTGAATACTTATGTAAATGTTATATTTCACTTTTTATTTTGAAAGCATTTGCATAATGTTCTGAAAAACCTGTTTTATGCTTTGTCATTATGGGGTATTTTGTGTAGATTGGTGAGGGGGGAAAATAATGAAATCAATTTTCGAATGCTTCAACGTGACAAAATGTGGCGAAAGTCAAGGCGTCCGAATGCTTTCCTTGTATAGTCCGAATGCTTTCCTTGTATAGTCCGAATGCTTTCCAAATGCACTGTACAAGGAAAGCATAGCAAGATATTCAGACGCTCAAATGTGGAGGAATAAAGGCTTTTGAGGTAGAAATATGGGAGAAAACAGCACCGTGGGGGGTAAGACAAAGAGATTATATTAAGGAGTAGTGAAGATAGAGGAGACGTAAAGGAATGGTGCTAGCATGTTAGTAGCTATGTATTTACTGTAGCAGTGGTGTAAAGTAACCAAGTAAAAAATACTTTGAAGTACTACTTATGTATTTTCGGGGGGTATCTGTATTTTACTTTAGGATTTATATTTCGGACGACTTTTACTCCGCTACATTCCTAAAGAAAATATATACTTTTTTACAATTGATGCTTCTGCTTTTCTCCCATACTGTACATTTCCTCTGACACCCAATAAAAAAGTACTCTTACGAATGCTTAGCAGAACAGGAAAATGGTCCAATACACACACTTATCAAGAGAGCACATGGTCATTCCTACTGCCTCTGATCTGGCGGACTCACTAAACACAAATGCTTCGTTTGTAAATGATGTCTGAGTGTTGGAATGTGCCCCAGGCTATCCGTGAATAAATACAAAAATAATAAATATCGTGCTGTCTGGTTTGCTTAATATAAGGAATTTGAAAGGATTTATAGAAATTACTTTTGGAACTTAAGTATATTTTTGTATTGTCTTTTACTTTTGATACTTAAACCCTTACATTTGGTGGAGATTGGCTTATAAGGATAGGGCCACATTTGAATGTTTCTAACAGAAGAACTCTTAAGAATCATATGAATGACCATGGGGAAATGATCATACCCAAGGTGAGGACACAACAGTTCACCTGACACAAGACTGAATCCACAACATTACAGTAGATTATTTTACTGCACACTAGAACTTATCTGTGCTTTTCGCAGGATTTGTCAAAAAAGGAAATCTGAAAACCACTCTGGATACGTTCCGTAACACAATAAGAATATTCATCGACATCCTGGAGTAGTTTCAAGATGATATATACCATTTACAAGGGTTTGAGTGAGAGGTCTAACTGGGTCGAGTTGGAATTTCAATGCACTTTTATGACTCAAAGAAAGAGCCTTCAACTAGCTGTGCCATTTGAGGATCTGAAGCAAGCACACGTGTGTTTTTTTTTGGTTTGGAACACACCCCTGTGTCCCCAACATCACACAATTACTGTTTATGACATCCAAAAACATTCAATAAAAGAAATCTCAATCTGGGTCAGGTGGGTATCATTTGAAAGCTTATTCTATTGCCAACATTGTTAGCTAAGTTAAAATATGCTCTTGCACTGTTATGCTTTCAAAAGGCACGTCAGACAGACCGATTTTAATTGTGGTGTACATAGTGAGTGTTCCGTGGCTAATTGTCTTCATGATGCGACAAAACAGGCTCGTTCTGTCCAGGACAACCCAGGCTATAACACACGTCATCATTGTAACTGTGCCTCAAACACAAAACACGTTGATACTGTAAATGATCCTTGAGATGTTTTCAAATATGGAAATGTGAAGTGCCCTCTTGGACCCGTGGGTGTGCGGTGTGCTTGTGTTTATTTGGATCCCCATGAGCTTTTGCTGAAGCGTCAGCTACTCTTCCTGGGGACGTGAATATGACGTCAACGTGGCATTTAATATAACGTCTCGTCTTTCAGAGCGCGTACCCTCTCCATTTTACAGCCCGTTCCCTCACTCCGACAACAACTAATGTGCAAAAGTAGCCCAATCGGGCCTCCCGGGTGGCGCAGTGTTTAAGGGCACTGTACTGCAGCGCCAGCTGTGCCACCAGAGACTCTGGGTTCGCGCCCAGGCTCTGTCGTAACCGGCCGCGACCGGGAGGTCCGTGGGGCGACGCACAATTGGCCTAGCGTCGCCCGGGTTAGGGAGGGCTTGGCCGGAAGGGAAATCCTTGTCTCATCGCGCACCAGCGACTCCTGTGGCGGGCTGGGCGCAGTGCGCGCTAACCAAGGTTGCCAGGTGCACGGTGTTTCCTCCGACACATTGGTGCGGCTGGCTTCCGGGTTGGATGGTGCTGTGTTAAGAAGCAGTGCGGCTTGGTTGGGTTGTGTATCGGAGGACGCATGACTTTCAACCTTCGTCTCTCCCGAGCCCGTACGGGAGTTGTAGCGATGAGACAAAATAGTAGCTACTAAAAAACAATTGGATACCACGAAATTGGGGAGAAAAAGGGGTCAAATTCACACAATTTTTTTTTTTTTAAGTAGCCCAATCGGAGGGAGGGATCCGGGGCATCTTCTTGTCGTTTAGAACGGCTCCGGTCAAAACCCGTACAGAGCTGTGAAGCGGAGAACGTCATGTATAGTAGGAGGTGGTTGGCCTCATCCCCGGGACTGGACTCCAGCAGCTCGGCCCCCGCCGCGTTCACCGTCTCCACCGTGGACCGATGGGACAGCACGTCGTTCCTCAGCACCTGAAAGAGAGCGAGGGAGTTGGTTACACTTCTCCAATGCAATAATTGATGTGTGAAGCAAGCATTCTGGCACAAAATGGCTGCCATGCATAATCTATAAGGGAAAGTAACAGAAGTGAGGCTGATATGGAGGGGAGAACGAGGAGCAATGAGCGAGGTTGAGGTAGACTAATGCAGCCACTGCATTTCAATTTAGGCGCTTATAAATGACCATCTGTCTTTTTCAACCTGTATACTGACTGACAGGAACTGTGGGTGGAAAGGGCTATGTATATTTAAAACCAAAACCAAATACTTTGACTCGAGTAGTATTTTACTGGGCGACTTCCACTTTTGAATCATTTTCTATTTGTACTTTTACTCAAGTATGACAAGTGGGTACTTTTTCCACCGCAGTACTGTAGTTAGCTCAGAGGTAGGAAGGGGAGAGAATATGCAGAGGTAGTTACTGATGAGTGGAATGACTGTTGGGTTATCTGATCTGTCCAACTATGCCCTCTGTGTGTCTGTCACTCTCTCACCAGGCCATCAAGGCCGAGACAGACGGGCTGAGGGAGGAGCTGGAGTTTGTACGAACCCTTGGGGCTGACCTCATCTTCGCCTGCGGAGAAACAGAGAAGCCTGAGGTCAAGAAGACCATCGACGAGGTGAGAGGAGTACAGGATAACAACCAACTTCAAGAACGTAATCATTAATGGACTCTGTGCATGATATTTTCTGTCTACATTTTCTGTTGGTCTTTTTATTGCAATACAGTGTGTGTTTTATCTTTCCTCTCTTCTCCCTTCTCTCGTTTCTCAGATGAATGCCGCCTGGGAAGGCCTGAACCGGACGTGGCGAGAGAGGATGGAGAGGTTGGAGGAGGCCATGACGGCTTCTGTGCAGTACCAGGATGCATTGCAGGTCAGTGTCCCAGAATGCATCGCTGTTTCAGCTCAGTATGTCAGATAATTAAATAATCTGGTATTTATTGCACACTTGTTCTTTATGAAAGTAGATGCTTAGTGGAAATGTAAATCTGTCATGAAGTAGAGGAAGTGTCAGGACCTCGATCGTCATCATAGTTTGTAGAAGTTAGATTGACGTGTGTGTGTGTGTGTGTCTTGCAGAGCATGTTTGACTACCTGGACAACGCAGTGATCAAGCTGTGTGACATGTCCACTGTGGGCACTGATCTGGGAACTGTCAAACAGCAGATCGAAGAGCTCAAGGTTTGAATCATAATCTATTGTTTTGTCATGTAGCTTTGATATAGATGGTGTACTTAAAATATTCCAGTATGTTTTTATCATCCTACAAATATTTATAATATGTATTGTTCTTAAAAACGGTTTTGACGAGAAGATAACATTATCGGTAAGTCAAAAATACGCTCTTGGTTTTACGTGAACTATCACTTTAATGATAAGCAAACAGCTAATGCAGGCCTGACTCCTCCTGTGAGCAGCACTACAAGGTGGAGGTGTACCAGCAGCAGATAGACATGGAGAAGCTGTGCCACCAGGGGGAGCTGTTGCTCAAGAAGGTCTCGGACCAGAACGACAGAGACATGATCCAGGAGCCCCTCACGGAGCTCCGACACCTCTGGGACAACCTGGGGGACAAGATCACTCACAGACAGGTACACAAACTATGCATTGACTCGTTGCGTCCAGTGGCTCCCTAACTATTGTACATGAGGGGCAGTAGCTACAGTAGCTCTGCTGCCCTCTCTAAAAGAATGTCTTCAGACCTCCAGTCCTCTGGAACTCAAACTCATATTCAAATGAATTGGCGCTCAGATATGTACAATAGATTACAGATTGCAATGCGATTCAACGTGACATGATTCATGAAGAAGTGCTGTTTTCCCCGTTCTGTTTCCTACAGCATAAGTTGGAGGGTGCGCTCCTGGCACTCGGTCAGTTCCAGCATGCCTTGTCTGAGCTGCAGTCCTGGCTGAGTCACACCCACGCCACCCTGGACACACAGAGACCCGTCAACTCTGACCCCAAGGCCATCGAGATAGAACTGGCCAAGCACCACGTACGTCTACCCCTCTACAGCTTTCCCTTCCACACTCTTACCCAACACTCCTCTTCTTCTTTCATTTCCGGACTCTTTAACGGCCAGTTTCCCGAGACCCATATGAAGCCAATCCTGGACTAAAAAGCACTTTCAATGGAGATTCTCCATCAGGAAAACGGATTTATTAGTCTACCTCGACCTCTATCTTCGCTCCTCAATCTCCCCTCCATATCAGCCTCACTTCTGTTATTTTCCCTTATAGATTATGCATGGCAGCCATTTTGTGCCAGAATGCTTGCTTCACATTAATTATTGCATTGGAGAAGTGTAACCAACGCTCCCTCCCTCGCTCTCTTTCAGGTGCTGAGGAACGACGTGCTGTCCCATCGGTCCACGGTGGAGACTGTGAACGCGGCGGGGGCCGAGCTGCTGGAGTCCAGTCCCGGGGACGAGGCCAACCACCTCCGCGGCCAGCTGGACCACCTCAACCGCGGCTGGGAGAACCTGCTACTCAAGACCCAGGACCGACAGAAACTACTGGAGGCCGCACTGCACCAGGTAGGAAGGATGTAGGAGGAGTGGGCTGGGACGAGTTTTACAGTACGAGTAATGTTTGAACTGAACTATGCGAAAAGAAAGAATGAAACCATTTCTATCCATTTTGTCTCAACCTTCCCTGTAACTATATTTATATATTACGTGTTTCCAACTTGTACAAATAAGATTATCAGGTTATCATCTCCCTAGAAAAATGTGTTCTTTCCCAGTTAAGGAACCGTTTAAATACTGTACTTAATCTTAGTTGAGCTAAAAACCACGGGGCAAGTGAATGAACGACACAGTAGCACTGCCATTTAACGCACAATCATGACTTCCTCTCTTGTTCCCGCTCTCCTCTTCCCCTCCTTGTCCCTCGTTCCCCAGGCGGAGGGTTTCCATGGTGAGCTGGAGGAGTTCCTGCAGTGGCTGAGGAGGACAGAGAGCCAGCTGTCTGCAGCCAAACCCACAGGTGGCCTGCCTGAGACGGCCCGGGAGCAGCTGCAGCAGCACCTGGTAATACTGGGGATACATTTTAATGATACTGCAGCCTGCCAATTCATGCACGAGATATGATGTGATGGAGAAAACACGTGCTAATGGGGATACACGTTATGACACTGCACCCTGGCCACACATACACTAGATATGATGTACAACACTCATTCACTGTACAATCTACGATCTAATCTGTATGTACGTTGTTTTTAACCATGTGTAATGGGTGTGTTAGGTTATGTATTCTGCATGTCTATGTAACACCGGTTGTTATTGGGCGGATCCTCAAAGTATCAAATTCCTTTGGAAACATCTGTGTGTCTTTCTCTATAGGAGCTCCAGACCCAGTTGGCCCAGCGCGCTGAGCAGTACAACCGGCTGCTGGACGCGGGAGAGTCCATGTTGCTTTCCCGCGGGGGGGAGGAGGGTGGCCCCGGAGCTGGTACGACCCAGACTCAACAGAACTTGGCCCTGCTGCAGAACAAGTGGGCCAGCCTGAACACCAAGATGGACGACCGCACGGTGAGAGAGGAACCTTCCGTTTAGATACGTGAAGAGCTAAGAGGACGAGTTCCTTCTAATACTGATTTAAAAACCCTGAACAAGGCCAAAAGTCGAAACACCGTGGTTTTTACTTGTAGCCATAAAGAACCTTTTTATATATTTCCATTTTTCTCCAGAAGTTGCGGAATCTTCTCTCGAAGAGCTCCTTCAGAAAATGTCATTGTTGCGAAGCTTAGAGCTAATTTTTGCTAATTTGAGAAACAAGCACCTAACGCAAAGTTGTGAATGTTTCATTTGTATATATGTACATTTGAAGTGCTGCACTCGTGTTCTTACTGGGTAGGTTTTAGACTCAAACTAATACAATATACATTTACATTTTCACAGCTCGACTATAAAAAACACTGTTTTACATAGGAGCTGTATCTACAGTATATGTTACCATCAAACCTTTCACTAACTATTTTGCCCCCCCCCCTAGGCGAAGCTGGACGAGGCGGTGTCGCTGGCCACAGGGTTCCAGTCCTCCCTCCAGGACACCATCAACTGGCTGACCCAGGCAGAGCAGACCCTCAACATGGCCCAGCCCCCTCCCTCATCCTGGACACTGTCCTCTTTCAGATAGACGAACACAAGGTGGGCAGTTTAGGCACCGTGGAAGTGTAGAGATCCTATGTTATGCGTGATTGACATTCATTTCTATGGTAGGTGGGGTTATATCGGTGAGTAGTTACCATGGAATAGAATGGTATATACTTGACTGTATTTTACATAAATATAAATGTAAGTTGACTTATCATATTCATCAGACATTTTGCAGACTTGATATATTTCCCTTCCTTTATGTTGGTATGTGGTGATCTGCATGTACAGCTGAAGTCATGTCACCCAGAACCAAATCAGCTAATCAATTTCATGTCACGAGGGACGAATTCAACTGTAACACGCTCTCGGCCTCTCTCCGTTCCCCCCCAGGTGTTTGTGAATGAGGTGAACACCCACAGGGAGCAGGTGCTGGCCCTGGAGAAGGCCGGTTCTCAGCTGCGTTTCGCCAGTATAAAGCAGGATGTGGTTCTGATCAAGAACCTGCTGCTGAGTGTACAGGCCCGCTGGGACAAGCTGGTGCAGAGGTCCCTGGACCGTGGCAGACACCTCGACGAGGCCCGCAAGAGGGCCAAGCAGGTACTGACCCCAGGGTGGTCCTTTTTACGGCATTCACCCTAACCAGTATGCATCACCTGAATGGATTATATATGGCCGCCATTTTGTACCAGAATGCACACATCCGTTAGAGATGATCAACCAGTTTCTCTTGACTTCCCTCTAGTTCCATGAGGCGTGGAGGAAACTGTCTGACTGGCTGGAGGAGGCTGAGAGCCGGCTCGACTCAGAGCTGGAGATCTCCAACGAACCAGACAAGATCAGAGTACAACTGACCAAACACAAGGTGCAGTAGGAGTCTCACTTTGAAGCTCACTGCGTGGGTCTTGCATGGAAATAATCGGGATCTGAGTGATACTCACACACAACATATGATGAGGCTGCCTAATCTAGATCCTCTTACCTGTACGACATGGTATCCTTAACTAAATTACCCCTCTCTCTCCTCCCGGCTGAAGGAGTTTCAGAAGGCTCTGGGCTCCAAGCAGCCGGTGTATGACACCACAGTGAGGTCTGGTAAGGCCATGAGGGACAAGGCCACGCTGCCCGAAGACACCCAGAAACTAGACCACCTACTGGGGGAGGTCAGGGACAAGTGGGACACCGTTTGTGGGAAGAGTGTGGAGAGGTGAGGGGAAAACTCCACGCCTAATGCTTTATTACAATGACTATATGGGACTGTTCTCCAACTCCAGTCCTGGGAGACTGACTGACTGTGCAGGTTTCTGTTCCAGTCCAGCACTAAGTAACGCACCCGATTCAGCTAATTCTGGTCCTGATTGAACCCCACGATTATTGACTGATTATTTGAAACAAGCGTGGTGAAGCAGGTCTGGAACAAAACCTTGCAAACCCAGTAGCTCTCCAGGCCGCTGCCAAAATAGAATACTGGATCATAAAGGCAAAGTTTGTATAATGACAGCTACATTTTCCTTCTCCGTCTCTCATCCAGGCAACACAAGCTGGAGGAGGCCCTGCTGTTCTCAGGTCAGTTTGCTGAGGCCCTGCAGGCCCTGGTGGACTGGCTGTACCGTGTAGAACCCCAGTTGGCTGAAGACCTGCCAGTCCATGGAGACCTGGACCTGGTCTCCAACCTCATGGACTCACACAAGGTATTCATTTATGTAACAGCAAATGTTAAATCATTGGTTACGTAAAAAAATATTTAAAAATCCACAAAAAAGTCTATGCTTACATGGGCAATGAGGCGCTGGGCCAATTTTTAAATGTGAATTCTTATTTATCGAACATGAAGAGAAAAAAATGTTTGACCCAGTGCTCTATGTTTAGGTGAACACTATTTCCATGTTGTTTGACCTCTGTTTGGTTTTGTCTCCTCAGGCCTTCCAGAAGGAGTTGGGGAAGAGGACCACTAGTGTCCACGCCCTGAAGCGCTCAGCCAGAGAACTGATGGAGACGGGCCGCGACGACACCGCCTGGGTCAAAGTTCAACTGCAAGAGCTCAGCAACCGCTGGGACACAGTCTGTGCCCTGTCCGTCACCAAGCAGACCCGTCTCCAGCAGGCCCTCAAACAGGTCAGTTGGGAAGAAGAAGCCATGGGGTTGTGCCATTTCTCTTTTTTTATGTAGTAATACAATACTTACAAGTTACAAGACTTTGAATTTTATGATCATTTAATGTAAAGATACCGATCATTTCAGTCCATCGTCTTTCCTTTCTTTAATGCGATCTGTTGACCCAGTATAGCGCATAATACCTTAAACTGGACTGTGAAAGCGCAATAAAACAGAAAACCTTTTTTCTCTATCCTTCTAATGATCCCTCCCTCTGTCATCCCTCTCTCTCAGGCGGAGGAGTTCCGCACGGCGGTGCGGCTGCTGCTGGAGTGGCTGTCGGAGGCGGAGCAGACGCTGCGTTTCCGCGGCGTGCTGCCCGAGGAGGCGGAGACTCTGCAGGCGCTGCTCCACACCCACCGGAACTTCATGGCCACGGTCGAGGAGAAGAGGACAGACGTGAACCGGGCAGCGGGCCAGGGCGAGGCCATCCTCACCGCGTGCCAGGCCGACTGCATCACCACCATCAAACACTGGATAACCATTATCCGCGCCCGCTTCGAAGAGGTAGGTTGGCTGGAGAGGGTAACGGGAGAGGGATGTATAGAGAGATAATGGGGGGGTAAAGATTTTTTAAAGCCCAGTTGGGCCATTTCAAGTGTTTCACCCATTTAATTGGTGCATTTTGCTTCTATAGGTCCTCACATGGGCCAAACAGCACGAGCAGCGTCTGGAAACGGCTCTGACAGAGCTACTCAACAACGCCACGCTGTTGGAGGAGCTGTTGTCATGGCTGCAGTGGGCAGAGACCACCCTAGTCCAGCGTGACGGAGAGACCCTTCCACAGGACATCCCTCAGCTCAAAACACTCATCACAGAACACCAGGTGAGAGGAGTCTACTTTTCTCAAACCCTCATTGGCTAAGTCACTATTCTAATTGTTTTCACTCTTTCCGATTGGCTGTGTCTAATGCCAATCCATTGTTCCCAGGTGTTTATGGAGGAGATGACCCGGAAGCAGCCTGACGTGGACAAAGTGACCAAGACTTACAAGAGGAAACCAGCAGAGCCCCCTAGCAGCCTAGCTGAGAGGAGAGGAGCTCGTACGTTACCTTATTTTACCTCACAGAGATGCATTTATAAAATGTTATATTGACTGCATATGTACCTAGAAATGAATAAGCAAAGATACAGTGGGTGCCTATTCCCCCAAAACATTCACAGTCCATCCTTGACTGACTTCACTGAAGGAGAAAAACAGTAAAAGTCGCCGAAATGCGGATTAACCGTGACACCTCTCCCTACAGGTAAAAACCAGCAGCAACAACAGCATCAACAGGCAGCGATGCAGGTCGCCGGGGGCAACCCCCGTCTGACCCAGCTCTGCTCAAGGTGGCAGCAGGTGTGGCTGCTTGCCCTCGACCGCCAGCGGAAGCTCAACGACGCCCTCGACAGGCTTGAAGAGGTACTGTATTGTAACAACGTGATCTCCCCTATTAGTGCAGTAGAGGGCTTGTAGACCCAGGTTTGAGACCTGCATCACTGGCACGTTCGCTACATTGGTTTCAAAAGTGGGATGTCTGTACATTTGCAGGGTGTTTTTTTGCAGGATATTGCTCTTCCTCATTTGTCTTACATTTATGTTCATTGTCTTTGTCCCCAGCTGAAAGAGTTTGCCAGCTTTGACTTTGATGTGTGGAGGAAGAAGTACATGCGCTGGATGAACCACAAGAAGTCGCGCGTCATGGACTTCTTCAGACGCATCGACAAGGACCAGGACGGAAAGATCACTCGCCAGGAGTTCATCGACGGCATCCTGGCCTCAAGTATGTTCTTCAGAGCTGGTTACACATTGTTAGCTCTGTTCTTTGCTCATAGCCTGCTCCAACTTAAACGCTAGTCAAGGCTTAGTCCTATCTTGATCATAAGTCCTATGTCGTTCTGATAAGTCCTATGTCGTTCTGATAAGTCCTATGTCGTTCTGATGAGTCCTATGTCGTTCTGATGAGTCCTATGTCGTTCTGATGAGTCCTATGTCGTTCGTCTGATAAGTCCTATGTCGTGATAAGTCCTATATCTTGGTGATTAGTCCTATATCTTGGTCATACAGTAAGTTCTATATCTTGGTGATTAGTCCTATATCTTGGTCATACAGTAAGTTCTATATCTTGGTGATTAGTCCTATATCTTGGTCATACAGAAAGTCCTATATCTTGGTGATTAGTCCTATATCTGGGTCACACAAAGTCCTATATCTTGGTGATTAGTCCTATATCTTGGTCACACAAAGTCCTATATCTTGGTCACACAGAAAGTCCTATATCGTGGTGATTAGTCCTATATCTTGGTCATACAGTAAGTTCTATATCTTGGTCACACAGAAAGTCCTATATCCTGGTGATTAGTCCTATATCTTGGTCATTGGAATTAGTCCTATATCCTGGTGATTCAGAAAGTCCTATATCTTGGTCACACAGAAAGTCCTATATCCTGGTGATTAGTCCTATATCTTGGTCATGCAGAAAGTCCTATATCCTGGTGATTAGTCCTATATCTTGGTCATACAGAAAGTCCTATCCTGGTGATTAGTCCTATATCTTGGTCATACAGTAAGTCCTATCCTGGTGATTAGTCCTATATCTTGGTCATACAGTAAGTCTATATCTTGGGGATTAGTCATATATCTTGGTCATACAGTAAGTCCTATATCTTGGGAATTAGTCCTATATCTTGGTTCATACAGAAAGTCCTATATCTTGGGGATTAGTCCTATATCTTGGTTCATACAGAAAGTCCTATCCTGGTGATTAGTCCTATATCTTGGTCATACAGAAAGTCCTATATCCTGGTGATTAGTCCTATATCTTGGTCATACAGAAAGTCCTATATCCTGGTGATTAGTCCTATATCTTGGTCATACAGAAAGTCCTATATCCTGGTGATTAGTCCTATATCTTGGTCATACAGAAAGTCCTATATCCTGGTGATTAGTCCTATATCTTGGTAATACAGAAAGTCCTATATCCTGGTGATTAGTCCTATATCTTGGTCATACAGAAAGTCCTATATCCTGGTGATTAGTCCTATATCTTTTCCTGACTGTTGGTTGTGTTGTGCAGAGTTCCCCACCAGCAGGTTGGAGATGACGGCGGTGGCAGACATCTTTGATCAGGACGGAGACGGTTACATCGACTACTACGAGTTTGTGGCGGCGCTGCACCCCAACAAGGACGCCTACCGGCCCACCACCGACGCTGACAAGATAGAAGACGAGGTGAGGAAGACACACACACACACACACAGATATACCCACCTATCATAAACCACACACACACACAAACACTTATTCTGAATTACAAAGCTGGACCTTTGACTTGCCGAGTCCAATAGCTCATGAATGGAGGTTAATGGCGCTAGCTTCGTGACTTTCCCCTCTCTCTTTTCTCACTCTGTGCAGGTGACCAGACAGGTGGCACAGTGTAAATGTGCCAAGCGGTTCCAGGTGGAGCAGATAGGAGAGAACAAGTACAGAGTAAGTCCTCCTCAGCCAGTGACTGTGTACACTTATCAACAGTTAATAAACACATGATTATATATTCTGTCTGCGTACTATGACTTAGTATTAGGTATGAGATATTGTATTTTTAAATACAGATGGGCCAGAGCAATTACAAGGTGAGTTACACCTGAGTCTACAGTGCTGTGGACGTAAACAACAATAATCTTAAAAGCTTTTTTTTTGCTTGGACAGCTTCTACTTAGCTAAATACAGTTTTCAGATCCTACTTGACGGAGTGAGTCTTGGTAATGTTAAGAATAATGTGCATTTTTTTTTTTTTTTAGTTTGCAGTCATGGTGGGTCTAGGGCTGAATCTAAAATGGCACCCTATTCCCTATATAGTGCACAACTTTTGACCATAGTGCACTACCTTTTGAACAGGGCCCTGGACAAAAGTAGAGCTCTATATAGAAGAGAATAGGTTGTCATTTCAGACACACCCTAGTGTTTTTTTAGCTGATGCTGGCTGTGTGTCACTACTTCTTTGAGCACCAATAACTGCTGTTGTTGAACTAACGAATGACATCACTCCATTCCTCACGCATTTAAATGTTAGCCAATAGCAGAAGCACTCAGCTGTATCCATGGAAATGCCGGCTTTGTAAGCAAGCTTCTCTAAGCTTTGCCATATACTCATATAAGGTGGTCACATATTATTGACAATTACGAAGAAATCCGCGGGCCAAAAAAAGAGCGTCTCACGGGCCGCATCTGGCCCGCGGACTGTATGTTGTGCACCCCGAAGCGCTTCAACGTGTCGTGTCTCTGTAGACATATCTCTAATCACAGCACTATGGGATTGATATGCTGTGTGTGCTTCCCACCAACAAACTAATATAACACTAAATATAACTTTTAAACCATAACATTTATCACAGCTCCAAGATTAGCAACTACTACCATCGCAGTTTTTTGTTGTTGTGATCTACATCATCATTATCCATGGGTTAATGACCTCCCGTGTCTGGCGAAAGACTCTGGACTATAAACTAACTGCACCGAGCTTGGGTCACGTGACACCACACCTCTCTGTCTGTCTGACTCTCTTCTTGTGTGTGTCCGGCTTCACCCTTCACTGACGGATCCATCTCGCTGTGAATTGTAAAAAATAAAAATAAAAGTCTTACGTAGAACGTAGAGTGAGCTACAGTTTAATTTCTCTTTCCAAATGAGGTCTTATCCAATGTCAGGTTTAGTCTGAAGTATTTTTTTTGTCTGTACAATGTTATTTCATTCTTTCTCTTTCTCTTTGTTTATTCCTCCTCCACGTCTGCTGGATTTATTGTAGTTCTTCCTTGGAAACCAGGTAAAGTTGACTCCAGTGATTGGTCCTTTTGAAATCTGCTTCCTGGATCTCCACCAATGCAGTGGCCTCAATTCTACCGCCACAAAAACTGTTGCCACGGTGACATTGCATTTCGTGTTTGATCGGAAATGACATAACGCCATCAAATATAGCACTACACTGTGGGTGCGAATTATGGAAGTGGGTTTCATAGGCCATTGAGGTTGTTCTCTTGGTGTGATTTTGCAGATTTGAAAGACTTATTTTGAGAATGACAATTTGGCAAACTGGAATGGGTTATAATGGGAACCAGGGTTTACCCTATCTGATTAGCTTTGGACTGGGGCAAATTGAAAAAATCATGCTGTTCTGAGAGTAATTCAAAATGAACATTGGGTCCCTTATCTGTTTGTGCTGTCTTGCCAACTCTATGGTCATTGTCACAATAATCAAACATTACCAAAGACTTGACAAGACAGCACAAACAGACACAGGCTCATCAAAGATCGCTCTGACTTGGTATTGCTTCATAGAAGCAAAACTCTCTGAAAGTGTAAATGTCCTTCTGCATGAAACAAAGCTGACTAAGGTAGAATGAAATCTTTTAGAGGTGACTATGGGAACTGATCTTTTGTTTTAGATTGTTGGGTAAGCTGGGCTTTTGACAAATAGGTGATTTTAATAGTATCATCAGTGCATATGGGTGTTGTAGTATAATTTGCATGGAGTGACGTATACTTTTGCTCTGATTGGTATGGGCTGCTGTGTAGAATGGCTTTTGGATTCAAAAGAAATCTCATGTCAATAATCGTTGTACTTGGTTGCAGTCACTGAATTCCTCTCTGTTTCTCCTCTCCGTTGCGGTGTTAGTTTGGAGACTCGCAGCAGTTGCGGTTGGTGCGTATCCTGCGCAGTACGGTCATGGTGCGGGTCGGAGGGGGCTGGATGGCCCTGGACGAGTTCCTGGTCAAGAACGATCCCTGCAGAGGTGAGGGGTTTATTTATGCACAGCCATACATGCATACATACATACATACATACATACATACATACAGAAGTTTACGTACTCTTAGGTTGGAGTCATTAAAACTCGTTTTTCAACCACTCCACAAATTTCTAGTTAACAAACTATAGTTTTGGCAAGTTGGTTATGACATCTACTTTGTGCATGACACAAGTCTTTTTTCTAACAATTGTTTACAGACAGATTATTTCACTTATAATTCACTGTATCACAATTCTAGTGGGTCAGAAGTCTACATACACTAAGTTGACTGTGCCTTTAAACAGCTTGGAAAATGCCAGAAAATGATGTCATGGCTTTAGAAGCTTCTGATTGGCTAATTTACATATTTGAGTCAATTGGAGGTGTACCTGTGGATGTTTTTCAAGGCCTACCTTAAAACTCAGTGCCTCTTTGCTTGACCCCATGGGAAAATCAAAAGAAATCAGCCAAATCAGCCAAAATAAATGGTAGACCTCCACAAGTCTGGTTCATCCTTGGGAGCAATTTCCAAACACCTGAAGGTACCACGTTCATCTGTACAAACAATAGAACGTAAGTATAAACACCATGGGACCACACAGCCGTCATATTTCTCAGGAAGGAGATGCGTTCTGTCTCCTAGAGATGAACGTACTTTGTGCGAAAAGTGCAAATCAATCCCAGAACAACAGCAAAGGACCTTGTGAAGATGCTGGAGGAAACGGGCACAAAAGTATCTATATCCACAGTTAAACGAGTCCTATATCAACCTAACCTGAAAGGCTGCTCAGCAAGGAAGAAGCCACTGCTCCAAAACCGCCATTAAAAAAGCCAGACTACGGTTTGCAACTGCACATGGGGACTTAGATGGTACTTTTTGGAGAAATGTCCCCTGGTCTGATGAAACAAAAATAGAACTGTTTGGCCATAATGACCATCGATATGTTTGGAGAATAAAGGGGGAGGCTTGCAAGCCGAGGAACAACATCCCAACCGTGAATCACGGGGGGTGGCAGCATCATGTTGTGAGTGTGCTTTTCTGCAGGAGGGACTGGTGCATTTCACAAAATAGATGGCATCATGAGGTGGGAAATGATGTGGATATATTGAAGCAACATCTCAAGATATCAGTCAGGAAGTTAAAGGTTGGCCGCAAATGGGTCTTCCAAATGGACAATGACCCCATGCATACTTCCAAAGTTGTGGCAAAAGGGCTTAAGGACAACAAAGTCAATGTATTGGAGTGGCCATCACAAAGCCCTGACCTCAATCCCATAGAAAATGTGTGGGCAGAACTGAAAAAGCATGTGCGAGTAAGGAGGCCTACAAACCTGACTCCGTTACACCAGCTCTGTCATGGTGAATGGGCCAAAATTTAGCCAACTTATTGTGGGAAGCTTGTGGAAGGCTACCCAAAACATTTGACCCAAGTTAAACAATTTAATGGCATTTCTATCGAATACTAATTGAGTGTATGTAAACTTCTGACCCACTGGGAATGTGATGAAAAAAATAAAAGCTGAAATAAATCATTCTCTCTACTATTATTCTGACATTTCACATTCTTAAAATAAAGTGGTGATCCTAAGACAGAGAATTTTTACTTGGATTAAATGTCAGGAATTGTGAAAAACTTGAGTTTAAATGTATTTGGCTAAGGCGTATGTAAACTTCCGACTTCAACTGTACATACAAATATTGAGTACAAATACAGAATGCACGTACACACATACTC
Organism: Oncorhynchus nerka; assembly: GCF_034236695.1. Taxonomy (NCBI): domain Eukaryota; kingdom Metazoa; phylum Chordata; class Actinopteri; order Salmoniformes; family Salmonidae; genus Oncorhynchus; species Oncorhynchus nerka. The sequence continues at coordinate 61,695,556 of NC_088399.1, forward strand.
ACATACACACACACAGTTACAGAGTAGAAAATTGCAAGGCGCTGGTTACACTGTGGGGGTCAAAGTGTAACATATGGTACTACAGTCCACTGTTTAAACTAACAACTGGTCGGACATCTTACATATAACCTTTCAGGTTAACAGTTTTCAGAGTTCTGTCTTTTCCATAGCTGTCTACTGTGGTCCTCAGGGCAGAGTCTCTCTCTCTTTTTCTCCATCAGCCCTTCTTTCTCTTCATCCCTTTCTATAATAGTTCTTTGAGTCGGGGGGGGGGGGGGGGGGCTTGAATCATCTCCATCTCTCGCTCTCTCTCTCTCTCTCTCTCTCTTTTTCTCCTCTCTTACTCTTTTTCTCCTGCGACACAATCATTCTTTCAGAGCAGTATTGCATGGTGCATGTTCTTCAGTTCTCTCCCTCCCTTACCTTTCCTTCTTCCCTCTCTCCTTTTCTCTCCCCTTCCAGTGCAACATCCTGGACTTAAGATCCTTCGCTCCGACTCCAGTAGCACCATTTCATCTCGTATAGGTTGGGTTCCTCTCTCGCGCTCCCTCTCTCCTTTTTCTCCCTGCGCCTCTTTTCCGTTCTCTCTCTCTCTCTCACTTCCCTCTTGGTTGTTGTTTTCTTTTTGCCGTGCTTTGCTGTCTGTGACACTGAACTAACGTTTCTTACCCTTTCTGGCTACATGCTAATGCTAGCGCGAGGGATCTGTATCACAGGTTATAGGTCTGTCACTGACCCGTGTCTTTGTTTTCAAGTTGTTATAGCCACTTGGGGTCCCCTGATGTGTCCACCTCCTCAACCTTGGGGACTTCACCTGTGTTTTTACTCCTTTGCCACTGTCTACTGTGTTGAAGTGAAAGAGAGAGAGAAAGTGTGTTTTGTGTGTGTGTGTGTGTATGCGAGAGAGACCGCTAAAGTAGATGGAATGTATGTGTCTTGTCAATGTGTTTCCATCTCGCCCGTGAGCACGCCACTATTTCACCTTGTCTCTTGTGTCTCTCAGTGACGGTCACTCCTGGCTATTTCTGCTGCAGAGGTACCTACACTCCCTCTCGCTTCCATTGCTCTCTCTCTCTCTCTCTCTCTCTCTCTCTCTCTGTCCATCCCCCCCAGCTCTAAATCGCTTGTTCTAACCGCCCATCTGCTTGTATCTATGTGTGGGCGTGTGTATGTTTAAACATGTCTAAGTCTTGTCCGTGGGCCAGTCCACGTCATGCTTCCCACTCAAAAAAAAAAAAAAAAAAGGATTGGCCAACCCTGGTCTTGGTGGTGATGGTTGCCATGTGGATCCAAAATGGCTGCACGGTTTGACGGGCCAGTCCCATTAAAAAACAGAGCCCGTCTAAGACCTGGGTGTGGCCAGCCTGGGTTTCTATTAGCACTCTTTAAATGTGATGGTGGGTGGGGACTGAATTAGAGGGTGCACCTGACTCGCTGGGGGATGTAATTGCAGGGCGCGCACCCATTTATTATCGACTGGCCTTTGCTGCTCTTGCTAGTGGATGACTCTGAGGGGGTGTGTTCTGTCCTGGGTATAGCGTCTGACCACGGCTCCGGTGACCTGCTGCTAATGCTAGCTGCAGCCCTTTCATCTCTCTCTCTCTCTCTCTCTCTCTCTGTCTCTCTCTCTCTCTCTCTCTCTCTCTCTCTGTGTGTCTCTCTGTCTCTGTGTGTCTCTCTGTCTCTCTCTGTCTCTCTCTCCGTCTCTCTCTCTGTCTCTCTCTGTCTCTTTCTCTCTGTCTCTTTCTCTCTTTCTCTCTTTCTCTCTCTGTCTCTCTTTCTCTCTCTGTCTCTCTCTCTCTCTCTCTCTCTGTCTCTCTCTGTCTCTGTCTCTCTGTGGCTGGCTTTTCTGGGCTTAAGATGTTGTGTGCTGGGGCTGCTGAACTATCTTGTCTAAGAATGCTTCTATGAGTGTCTATGGGAGGGGAGTCCCCCATGGTACTGTATTGGGGCTCCCCCAAAGCATAACCGGGCATGCCCCCACATAAGCGCGCCAAACACACCGTTTATGAATTAGGGAATGAATAAAGGAGTCAACGGAGCGACTCCCTCGCAGTGAGAGAAGAGGCTGTGGTTTGGTTTACAGACAGACCTCTGTGTTCTAGCTATAGAACCAGACATAGAACAGTTGTTCTATTAGTGTGGCTATAACATATAAAAATGTACTATTTATGTCCATACTTTGAAACATTTTTCTCGCTAGTAGTTTGGATACACTGATCTCTAACCTCTGTGTGAGGATGCCTTGCTGCCATCCTCTATCCCCTCTGCACCGTCACAAACACACCCACTTCCTCTTCCCCTTAAAAAAGTAGCCCAGCCAGAAGTGCACTTCACCGACTCTGATTCCCTCCCCCTACCCTACTCAAATCTGACTCGACCATACAGTGCACTGACTCGCTGCTCTGCACTGCGTCCGTAATTGACTGAACATGACTTACTTTGTCTCCCTCTTTCTTTCACACTCTTTCTCTATCTCGCTCTCCTTCTTCCCTTCCTCCCTCATTCCAGCCCGAGGCCGTACCAACCTGGAGCTGCGTGAGAAGTTCATCCTACCGGAGGGGGCTTCCCAGGGCCTGGCAGCGTTCCGTTCCCGTGGCCGGCGCTCCAAACCCGGCTCCCGCACAGCCTCGCCCACCCGCTCCTCCTCCTCAGCCTCACACAGCGCACATAGCTGCGCCTCCCTGCCCTCCACTCCCGCCACCCCTACCGCCTCCTCCAGAGTAAGTGCCCCCAAACCCCTTCTTCCCCGTAGAAATACAATTACTAGAATGGGAAAAGCTCCCCAGACCATGAAAACTTTACCGAACCGGTGTACTCATGATTGACTCAATATGGTATTATGTTCTATGGGAGCGAGGTGATAGAACTATATAGCCCTTAAAGAGAGATCTCCATGCTTCTCTTAACATCATATGTTGGTTACCATGTTAGGTACAGTAGAAGTCTGTCGCGAAGATCGGTAGTGTCTTTTAATGTAGGCTGAGCAATTACACAATCTACTTTAATTGCTGTGGAAAAGCAAAGTGGACATGGTTTCTCTCTAAGTGTTCCTAATGCAAACAAAGACTAAAATGGAAACTGCAAGAATACACTACACACATACATAACAATACTACAATACATGTTCACAAACTGCAGTCAATCAATGTCACGTCGGTCATGTCACAAATTGTTTTGTTGAATTTTTGGTATTTTACCCCCCTTTTCTCCCCAATTTTGTGATATCCAATTTGCAATCCAATTACGATCTTGTCTCATCGCTGCAACTCCCCAACGGGCTCGGGTGAGAAGAAGGTCGAGTCATGACATTTCCGAAACATGACCTGCCAAACCCGCGCCACGTGCCCGCTTAACCCGGAAGCCAGCCGCACCAATGTGTCGAAGGAAACACTGTTCAACTGACGACCAGTCAGCCTGCAGGCGCCCGGCCCGCCACAAGGAGTTGCTAGAGCACGATGAGCCAAGTAAAGACGCCTCAAGCTCTGTGATGCAGTGCCTAAGACCGCTGCGACACTCGAGAGGCCCCATGTCAGAGTTTTTGTTCTCACCATGTCTTGTTGTTTGTCTCGGTGGCCCATCTTCTCACCCACTTTCTTACAATGGTTGTTGTCACACTGGTTCGTCTTCGCACTAAATGTGTGTCGATTACACTCAAAGGTCGAGTTTTGATGATCTCAGTTCCAGTGGAGGTCAGTGCCATTTAAGATGAGGGAAGCCAAGCTTTTTTTCTCATGAGAATGGCCTTATTTCTATTACAGCATATTGGATGACTGTCATTCATATTCCATTCACCCAGTTCAGTGTAACAGTGATCGGTTTAAGCTACTACTATGAATGAAAGTTTACAACGTAGGTGCACACAGTTCGAGAGAACTTTGTGTGACAGATAGTGACACATGACCTGCATCTAGCTGATCTAGGGTGTAATCATTAGTCCAGCAGTTGCAAATGAGAGTTTCTTGCCTCTGCTTCATTTTGGAAGAAATTAATTTGTTCAAAACTCTTCGACTATTGTCTTTCTCTCTCTTTGAGTCAAATTCTCACCACATTTTATGCACTGCAGTGCTAGCTAGCTGTCTTATGCTTTCAGTACTAGATTCATTCTCTGATCCTTTGATTGGGTGGACAACATGTCAGTTCATGCTGCAAGAGCTCTGATAGGTTGGAGGACATAATTGTCATAATTACTGTATAAGTCTATGGAAGGGGGTGTGAACCAAGAGCCTCCTAGGTTTTGTATTGAAGTCAATGTACCCAGAGGAGGACAGAAGCTACCCTACAGAGTGCTGCTGATGCTACTGTAGACATTAGTTGCAAAAAAGTGTATTTTAATCAATTGTTTTGTGACGTAAAACTATACAAAATATATTAATCTAAAAAGGACGACTTTTTAAATGGTTAAAAAAAATCTATTTTTAGGAAATTCACTGAGGAGGATGGTCCTCCTCTGAGAAACCTCCACTGCTCAGTTCAATGTAACACACCTCTCTGGCCTTTCTCACGTCTACCACTGACTCCTAAACCCTAGACAATGATGCTTTTGTATTACTTAGTGTAGCACCACTGGTCATATATTCAATCGGTCAGGTTACTGTAGCCTCAGTCAAAATGGAAAAGTATATGGTCATCGCAAGTATACCATCATCGCTACCTAGTGGTGCAGTCCAACCAAGGTGCATAAAATGAGGAATGAACAGAGTCTAAACAAGACATTCAGTCAGTCTTGGAGGACAAAGAATGAAGCCATATTACCCAGAATACCCAGAATTATCTGTATTGTTGTCACTGATCGTTAGTTGTGTAGTCTGTTTATTGTGTGATTTTTGTATCGCGTGTGTGTGTGTGTGTCTTTGTCTGTCTATGTTGGATGGTCCTGTTTCTACATGTCAACTGCAATCACCACGTCTTTAACTGTGACATTTTTATTTCTGGTTCTGCTTTGTTTTTGTCTTTCTTTTGTCTCCTAAATCCCTTCAAACCACCCCCTGCTAACCTCGCTTGGAAAATGTACTGTTTTTCGTTCTGTGTTTTGTAAATCCTTCCGCTGTCGCACCAAAAACACACTGCGCTACACTACCTGCCTCCCCTCCTTCCCCTTCCTCCCTTTCCCCATTTTCCTTTCCTCGACTTTCCTGCTCCTCTCCTTGCTTCTCCTCCTCCTTTTATTCTCCTTGGCTGCCTCCCTCCTTCCCTCCCTCCTTCCCTTTGGTTATCCCAGTCCTCAAACTCTCGTGGCTATGCCAAGCCCTGGCTGGCACACAGTAAAACGCCAACGCCAACCAAGTGCCAGTCCTGCCCAGACCACGACCACACCACCCCTGGGCACGAGGTAACAAACTGACCCCTCCCGCCACCCGTCCCAAGCCCCAGCGAACTAATAATGCACCAACTCACACACACTGTCACTCACTTACGGGGGTGGCCATATACACCCTGCATAAGTGCACACTGTGCAATGGGACCATGAAGATCTAAAAGACGTGACATTCAAATTCAGCTTTAAGACTGAATATATTTGCGTTATATCTTGTTTCACCGTTTCTTGCTCAATAGGCCAGTTAAACGTATTCATATGTGAATTGTCACAATATTTTAGGCCCCCGGCAAGAAGCAACTGGCAGTAGGTCAATAGAGATTCCAAGTGACATCCTTTTAAAGAGCAAGTAGTGAGAAATTGTATAATTATTAGTGAACTCCATCTGGTAGTTCTAGGGATTTAGTTTGGTCGTCTTGTTGGTCATTTTTCAAATGGCGTGTCTGCTGTATTATGCTAGTATTGGGATGATGCTTGAAAGTAGTACCTGCTCCTTTCGTTAAAGGTCGACGCAGCAATATGTTATCATCATACACATCGGGACAACATCCTGGCTCCAAGTGTCAACAACAACGAAAAATTCAAATCCACTATTGACTTCCCAATGTTGGCATGCCTCAAGACTCGAATTGGGAAGAGCCAAAAGTGTGACAGCCTTTGCAGACTCGTACTCTGTTTGGCTGACGTCGTCCCGCCGTGTACGATGATGTCATATTGTGGAGTCTACCTTTTTAAAGGGCCAATGCAGTCAAACATTTTATTTCCTATTATATTTCTATATATATATATAATCATCATCTTTTTCCACACCGAGTTGGAAATCGTTTAAATTGTGAAAAGGATGATAATGGCCTTTAAGTGTAAGAGCTGTTTGAAAAGGTTGTCTGAAATGTCAGTCTGTTTTGACCTTCCATGCGGCAAAAGAGTTAATAGACCAATGAGAAAGAATTCTCTGCCACCAGCAGCTGATTTTCAGTTTTCCCTCCCCACTCAAACCACTCCTAGCAAAATTCCTGCTTAAGAAATTGCTCTTTGCTAAGAAGCTATTTTTGTTTACTTTTAACCATATGAATTGACAACAATCACAGGAAGGTATTTCATTGTTACCCAGAAATGATTTGATATTGATGTAAAAACAGCTGTTTCTTAATCCTGGTCCCGGGCACCTGAAGGGTCAGTCTGGTTTTTGTCCGAGCAGGTGTGTAGTGTTGAGGCAAAAACAAAAATGTGCACCCCCTTTTTGGTCCTCAGGACCAGGATTAAGAAACGCTGCTTTAATGTATTCAGTAGCACCGTTTGCCACTGTCTGACATTCCCTGTGTCTGTCTATAGGGGGCAGTTTCGGGGTCCAAGCTGAAGAGGCCCACCTTCCACTCCAGCCGAGGGTCTCTGACTGGAGAGAATGGAGGAGCTACACCCACTTCTACTAAACCTGGACGCACCGGTAAGAACCAAGTCCTCTGATTTTTTTTATAGCAGATTTGATTCCCATTTTCAGTTCTCTATTTGTGTTGTCTTGGAACATGTGATTCCCGTAATGAAAACGAGACTAAACATATATATTTTTTTAATCTATTCACGTTCTATCTCTCATTTACCTACCCCCTCCTCCTTTCTCCCTCTCTCCTCAACTCCTCTCAGACCCCAGGCGTACCCCATCGGGAGCCAGTGGTGCTGCCAGCCGGGCGGGCAGCAGAGCGGGCAGCAGGGCCAGCAGCCGGCGGGGCAGCGACGCTTCGGATGCCTCGGAGCTCCTGGAGACGCGCTCGGCCTGCTCGGACACCTCGGACACCCCCCGGCGACCAGGAGCAGCCAAGCCCTCCAAGATCCCTACCATCTCCAAGAAGACCCCAAGCCCCAAGACACCCGCTTCTGGGAAGAAGTAGTGAAGGAGACGTGTAAAAAACCATCATACATCTAACTATAGAGCTGGTTTGACTCCACGGGCTACCCCAGCCCCCCCAAACACCAGCGAGGATGAAATGGAGAGGAAGATGTCCAAACTATACAATTAGATCAGGTAGAACGGACCGTCTTCCATTTCAAAGAGATGCTCTATAGTGGACAGACTACTGGCGGCCATATTGGTCACATTTGATCCAAACATCCATCCATAGGGCTTGCATGGGATTCATGCACCAAGACTACTGTATGGAAGGCAGGTAGAGAGGGGGATAGATGGGGGGAGAAATATCTTTCTCTTTTTTTTCCCACTTTCGTACACACACTCACTGGGGGGCATCGAGGCCCGGGTTCGTGCACTTAGACTAGGGTGAAACAGGACAGAACTTCCCCCTTTAAAACCCAGATCCCAGTTTGCCTTCCAGTCTCCTGTGCGCTCTCTCTCGTAACGGGATTGTGCTAAGACTGTTTCAGAGAAAGCCACAGCAGTTTGAACCAACCAACATGATGCTGCCTTATTTGTGTTGCACATTTCTGTCCTTACTTTTACCTAATCTGAGTTCCACAGAGCGTTAGGTAGAGCCTTGTAACTACTTTGTGCATGTACACACTGACACACACACAACTGAAATACGCACACACACATTGAGGGTAGTGATGAAATGACTCAGAACTTGCTGGAGAATGGCATTCCGAAGAACTGGATTGTGGGTATTGTGGAAATTGTTTCTCCCCGGGAGTTAAACAGAAAATATATCCAATGACTGCCATCTTGTTTTTTACTCTCCTGGACTGGGAAGTGAAGAGGAATTTCACTTCATGTCTGTGGGTCGGGAACAACCGGACTAGCGTGGATTTATGTTCAGTGTGTGGGCTGCCCCACTCTGACTACTGCCTAAACCTCAAGCCTAGGAGACCGTGGAAGTGGTGGGAAACACACATACACACTGCAATGTCCTCACAAACCACTGCAACAATCAGTGTGTTTGGTCGGTGGGAGTGTGTGTTTGATGGAATGGAGGGTTTGTCATATGGCCCCATTAGTCTGAAGCTAACACTCAAATTTAAAGATTACTTCTTGGCTGGGACCCCACTAACAGCAAAAACGTGACAAAATGTGTAACAATGAAGTGGCTTGTAAGGACATGCACAATTTAACACAATTGAAACTAGGTTTATTCCAGATTAGAGATTGAAAACCGGCGCACACTGACAGTCTGTATCGCTGTAATTCCACTTCGCCCCCCTCCGTTGCCGCTGGGAACCCCCAGAGCAGCAGACATAAATGTTTGTGTATACGCGTGTCGTCGTCACGCGGTACAGAAATCAGAGGTCCTCCGCGTGCATCGCTGTGTGCAAAGATTTGATTTGTGAATGTCTTTCTTTCATTCTGGTTCATTTATAATCCTGTTGTATTTTTTTGTTTGTTGCTTTTCTAGCTTAAGAAAACAGTTTTATTTATTTTTCAGTTCTGTATCATATCACCTTGGAGAATGATTAGTATTAAGATGAATGAAGTCATGGTATTTTGTACCAAGGAAAATGTCCGCTCCTCTCTTCAACGTTGTATGTTTCTACTTCTTCATAACATTACTCAACCAGGAAGCTGACTGATTCCCATGGCAGCCTTTTTTTTTCTTTTTTTTTTGCTAATGACTACAACTCCCAGAACATGACCAAAGGGGGTTGCCCTTATTGTGTTGGCAAAAAAAAACTATGAATATGAATGAAAGGGAGCTGAAGGGGCCAATGAGAGAACCCCTAGTGTCCCGCCTTATAGGCGTTTGAATTGTCTTGTCTTTGATGGCTGCAAATGTGCTTCCCTGTTTGTTGATGTGAGAGCTGAAGTATATGAAAACCTAATGAACACAAATGACATCTTAAGGTGATTTTTATTTATTTATTGTCTCTTTTGGGGGTGGGGATCCGGGCGCAGGAGAGGAACTCACCTTTTGGTGTTATTCAGTGTGATGAAGAGAAAATATGGAGGGGGGGGGGCGGTTAGAAGTCAATTGTGTAAAATAAAAATATAAGATTATAAACCTTTTTGTTCTCATTTTGTATTAAAAAATATGCTTGCAGTAAAAAAAGAAATATTTTGTCGTTGTGGATTTGATTTTAATTTCATTTGGGGGGAAATTGTGTGTGTGTATACGCACATGCGTGTTCCCATGCGTGTCCTTGAGTCTGTAGACCACAGTCTCTGCACACCGGAAATGGCTTGGTAATTAGGGTTGGGGTACAATTAGTGTCTCCAGAGATAAGAACACGCCCTGTAGTAGGATCTTCAACAGAGGGAGGGACGTCTCTGTGGTCATGGATGGGTGTGTTTCTCTGGCACTTTCTATTCTACAGTATATCGTGGGGAAATGTCGCTGAGGTCTATCTCATTCTCTGCTTCCACAGTAGCTAAGTATACGACTTGGTTTGTGTGTGTTAGGGGAGGAGATGGAGCTATTACGTCCTCTCCGTTAGAGAGAGAAAATGAAAATCACCTTGGGTTTATTTGGCAGATGGGGTTTGCTCTTTTATAGTCTTCTCTGTGCAGCTGTGTGTCTGTGTTTACATGGACCTATCCGAACCCACTCACATCCTCTCCCACCATCCCCATCTGTCCTCACCACCTATCCTTGCTCCGACAACAGACTGACGGACTCACTATCCTTCTCTCACCGTTCTCTCTCCATCCGTCATTCCTCTCTCCGGCCCTAAAATCCCTCAACACTGGAGAAACAAAAACAAAAACACCACAGAAAATACTCATTCCTGGCACTTCTGACTCCCTGGCCTTAGAAAAGATGCTGTTTGGTTTGGTCTGTGTGTATTTTTGCTGTTCAAAGTGGCCGCAAGTCCCAGGGTGCTTTTGATGTCAAACAAACACAAACTGGCATTGAACTGACCCTCACTACTATATTTGAGCCCGTGTCATTTCTCCCCTCAAATCCCTTGCTATCCCACACACAGGATTGCAGTCAAACTGGAAGGAGGTAAAGGCAACTCGCAATCTGTTTAACAGGAAATTAAAACGTATAAATACCGAAAACAATTTTATAGGGTACACGTTTTGTCAGTACACCTTAAGCTACAAAGAGTCTCCATTCATGCTGTTAGTACTGGGTTTAAAGATACGGTAGGTTTGCTAATCCATGTGTTCTGTATAGATAAATATATTTTCCTTCATCTCAAAACATGTATAAATATATTCGGTGTATGTATTTTTCACCAAACTGACTCGGATTCCAAAGTGCTTTCCCATGAAAGGAAGTGGTCATGAGAAGACGAAAAGATAAAAGGGAGGGAGATTTTAAAAAGCCCAAAGGGAGGGATCGGGAAGAGAGTTGGGAGAGGATGTGGGGAGAGGGAGGAGGCTGTTTAGGACACTCCCTCTTGGTGATGGACAACTCAACCAGTGTCGAAGCACCCTTACATGAGGTAAACTCTCAGAGGGCACACTACAGTACGCTGACAAACATACTGGCATTGTTCTCCACTTGAAACAGGTGGTTTGGGGGAATCCAAAAGAATAATACAATAGCGAGGAATAAACGACTAATCAAATATAGATTTTTTGTTTAAATACTGAACGCACCAAGGATTTTGAAATAGAAGCTACGTAAAGGTTGAGGAAGACATCTGGAAACATCTGGAGTTAAAGACGCAAGTGGACGTAACAAACAAAGGATCTTTCATGATTTAAAAGTTCCCCAGAATTGTGGATTAAAGAACTATAGATCAAGAGAGGTGGACGACAGATCATTTTCCCACTGAGGATTTGACTCCTTGTTCCTTGCGTGGGATCTGGTTGTTTGCCAGCCAACATTGAGGCGCGACAGGTGTGGTGTTTTTTCCTTATTCTTCTGAAGACCAATTAGACTGAAAACGGGTCTGATTATTTGATTCTCTCAAATTGGATTGACCACCAATCTTGGTAGCACCTGCCCTTTGACTTATCCACTTTCAAACTCCATCAAATGTACTTCTCCAAAAGGGAGAGATTTCAAAGAGATTGTTTTGTTTTCATCAAAACACATAACTTTTTTTTTTTCATTTTACCCTTGCTTTCATTTTATTGTCTGTTGTGTATCACATGAGTAGAGTCGTGTTGGGGTAGAAGAGAAAAGACACGCGGAGAGATTTAAAGTAGTAGAGGAAGGGAGGAGACGGCCGATAAACAGAGGGAACTAAAGGAGTAAACATCTCTTAGTGTCCACCGTTGATCTAAACACATCTCATCACAAATCACAGAGGTGCATTTGTCAGTGACGGATACGTGCAAGACAAACAGTTTGGCGTACACAGACAGGGGACATGCAAATGGTTTGAGACACAGTTAACAGCCCCTCTGTGGTGTGCGTTGCAGAATATTACTTGCTCTCTTGTGGACCGAAGGCCAAAAGAACACAGAAGAACCCAACCAAAGACTTGTCGGTTACACAGAGAGAGAATAGGAAAACAGCCGGGTAGAGCTTCTTCCACTATGGCAACGGACACCTTGGAAGATCTGCCTCAGACCACACAGAGCTTGGACAGACCGGATGGCTTCAGAACGTGCGTCGATACCCACGCCTGCCCGTGTTCAGGAAGAAGACTCATCCATGACAACAGCAGCAAGTACACCTACCGGCGCCTTCTCCAACTCCCGCTCTTCCCTGTGGCCCTCCTCCTCGCCCCCTTGCTGCTCTGCCTCTGGGGCCACCAGGCCCAGGGAGTCGTCCACTCCAGCTTCCGCCGCCTCAGCAGCCGAGAGAAGAAGGAGATGCAGAGGGAGATCCTGTCCATCCTGGGTCTACCGGGTCGGCCCAGACCCCATCCTCCCCTCCGACCGCCCTCCTCAGCCCCCCTCTTCATGCTGGACCTGTACCACGCTGTGTCGGCCAAGGGGGATGAGGGAAACGGAATGGGGAATTGGGTAGGGGGTCTGGGGTTCGGCGGTGCGGATGGGTTGACGGGCCACGTCAGCCATGCCGCCCTGCCCACGCTCAACACGTACACGGCGCCGCTGGGGACAGTGGTTAGCGAGGCCGATACGGTCATGAGCTTCGTCAACCTGGGTGAGTTTTTTTTTTTTTTAATTCCTGGGTTTTAATTGGCTATTGTTATTGACTTGTTATCCAATTAGTTGGGAGTTGTTGTTTGTTCAGCCAATGGCCTCCCAACAGGGATTTCCAAATAGAAGCCCCACGGCCCGATCTGGCCAAGAACTTCTCCTGTGATCCTTTTACATGTCTTGCAAAAGAGCCCAGTAACTGAATAAAGGACATATTGTTGGATTGTTCAATGAGAAACGAGGCCAACCTGGCAACGTTATGTAGTGGTGAACCAGTTCACCTCTCAGGGACAGTCTTGTTATCACAAGAGAGACTTTTCCTGTGCTGCACCAGCCCAGACAGTAGACCTACAGATGCTTATCTGACACAGCATTACAAATGAAACATCCTTTTCCCAGTCATTTCCTTCCACTAATCTCTGGAATAAGATGGATAACCTTGTTGCCGTGGGAAAACAGGATTCCATGTTATTTCTCTTCACATTTTGCATTGCGTCGACACTTGATATGCTAGTTTTTCTTTGTTTTTCTACAGTATTTGGACATACGTGATCATGTCTATTGCTGTGTCATACATTACACAAAAATGTATATTTTTTAAACGTAATTACGCATTTCAGCTAATGTTTCACTAGATCTTATTTTGACAATGTCTGGTGTGTCGCCTTGAACCACCATTTTAAGGCCATCTAACCAATCTAGACAGATTCTCATTTATAGCCCCTGTCAGTTGGAATCAAAAATACACCCATCACACACACACACCCTATCAATCCGACCCAGTCAAGGCCGTGCAATGTGCTGAAGACAGTGCGTAAGGGACACAGCTGTAAGGAATTACAGGCCCCACTGATATATACACACACACACACACACACACACACACACACACACACACACACAAATGGAGAAACAGCAGAGGACCACTCTAAAAATACTCCCCAACCTGTAGTTAGTGGTGTGTATGTTGAGCAGCTGCTGCGGTTGAAGGCCCTTAGTGAGTCTAATTACAGCACACTACAGGGCCCCGACCGTGGTTGTTAATGTGCTCTGCTGGGCTCCCGAGAGAGTGTGGGGGTGTGTGTGTGTGTCGTCTTGCTTGGGACACTGCGTCTGTGGCGAGAGACTAGCGTGTGTGTCCTTCCCTTATCGTTCTCCGTCTTTCCCTGTCGCCTCTCTCTCCCCTCTCTACATTATCACTATACTTTCCCCCTTCACTGGGCATCGCCTGCACACCTCTCTCCACATGTCTGCTCTGCTCTTTCCCCCTTCACTGGGCATCGCCTGCACACCTCTCTCCACATGTCTGCTCTGCTCTTTCCCCCTTCACTGGGCATCGCCTGCACACCTCTCTCCACATGTCTGCTCTGCTCTTTCCCCCTTCACTGGACATCGCCTGCACACCTCTCTCCACATGTCTGCTCTGCTCTTTCCCCCTTCACTGGACATCGCCTGCACACCTCTCTCCACATGTCTGCTCCGCTCTTTCCCCCTTCACTGGGCATCGCCTGCACACCTCTCTCCACATGTCTGCTCCGCTCTTTCCCCCTTCACTGGGCATCGCCTGCACACCTCTCTCCACATGTCTGCTCCGCTCTTTCCCCCTTCACTGGGCATCGCCTGCACACCTCTCTCCACATGTCTGCTCCGCTCTTTCCCCCTTCACTGGGCATCGCCTGCACACCTCTCTCCACATGTCTGCTCCGCTCTTTCCCCCTTCACTGGGCATCGCCTGCACACCTCTCTCCACATGTCTGCTCTGCTCTTTCCCCCTAATTTACATTGACTCAGTCACTCATCCTCCCGTCTCCCTCTACACCTTCCCACTTCTGTTGCTCTTCTCTCTCCCTCGGTCTTCTCATTCACCACTTTCATGTTAGATTGATTGCTCCGCGAATTGCTCTTTCGTCCCCCTCCTTCTCCCTCCTTCTTGTGTCACGTGGGAATGTCTTTCTCATACACTATGTGTCGTACAATGAGTATATCTCTGTTTGTCTTGGTCTTTTCGGGGAGTGGAAGTAATGTGTAGAGTAGATGTGAGCACGTGTGAATGAGGCGTTGCGCTGTTTAAATGCGGGGGGGGAAATGTCTTTGGCATTACATCGACCTCTCTCCTCTTCTCTCTCAGTGGAGCAAGAGCGTGACCTGCTGCAGCCGCGGCCGTACTGGAAGGAGTTCCGTTTTGACCTGACGCCCCTCCCCCAGGGGGAAACGGTCACAGCTGCAGAGTTTCGCATTTATAAGACCCTGACCATGGGCCAGAGGGCCAACCGCAGCCTGCACATCTCCGTCTACGAGATCCAACGGGAGAACAAACACAGGTTCCTGCCACTAGATCACCTGGTTATTTAACTCTCTCTCTCTCTCTTTGACACATTTAAATGATCAACTTTGGGTTTTTTGCATTAAAAAGGATGAAAGAGTGCATTTTCTTTATGATTCCCCTCACTCTCTTGACATGCTCTCCCTTCACTCCATACACCATGGGTTGGCTTATCGTTCCAGATGTTTTTTGTTTGTTGCTTTGGCAAAATGCAATGTCGAATTTGTTTTGCTCTTCACCCTGGCTTCACAGAACTCCTTGCAGAATAACTCATTGGCCACGTTGTGGCTTGTGAGGACGCCTTGTACAAACCTGGTTCTCGAGAGCTGAAGCTCAGTGGCTGTCTCTCTCTACTGCAAATCAAATCAAATGTATTTGTCACATACACATGGTTAGCAGATGTTAATGCAAGTGTAGCGAAATGCTTGTGCTTCTAGTTCCGACAATGCAGTAATAACCAACGAGTAATCTAACTAACAATTCCAAAACTACTACCTTATACACACAAGTGTAAAGGGATAAAGAATATGTACATAAAGATATATGAATGAGTGATGGTACAGAGCGGCATAGGCAAGATGCAGTAGATGGTATCGAGTACAGTATATACCAATGAGATGAGTATGTAAACAAAGTGGCATAGTTTAAAGTGGCTAGTGATACATGTATTACATAAAGATGCAGTAGATGATATAGAGTACAGTATATACATATGAGATGAATAATGTAGGGTATGTAAACATTGTATTAAGTAGCATTGTTTAAAGTGGCTAGTGATATATTTTACATCAATTCCCATTATTAAAGTGGCTGGAGTTGAGTCAGTGTGTTGGCAGCAGCCACTCAATGTTAGTGGTGGCTGTTTAACAGTCTGATGGCCTTGAGATAGAAGCTGTTTTTCAGTCTCTCGGTCCCAGCTTTGATGCATCTGTACTGACCTCGCCTTCTGGATGATAGCGGGGTGAACAGGCAGTGGCTCGGGTGGTTGTTGTCCTTGATGATCTTTATGGCCTTCCAGTGACATTGGGTGGTGTAGGTGTCCTGGAGGGCAGGTAGTTTGCCCCCGGTGATGCGTTGTGCAGACCTCACTACCCTCTGGAGAGCCTTACGGTTGTGGGCGGAGCAGTTGCCGTACCAGGCGGTGATACAGCCCGACAGGATGCTCTCGATTGTGCATCTGTAGAAGTTTGTGTGCTTTTGGTGACAAGCCGAATTTCTTCAGCCTCCTGAGGTTTAAGAGGCGCTGCTGCGCCTTCTTCACGATGCTGTCTGTGTGGGTGGACCAATTCAGTTTGTCTGTGATGTGTACGCCGAGGAACTTAAAACTTACTACCCTCTCCACTACTGTCCCATCGATGTGGATAGGGGAGTGTTCCCTCTGCTGTTTCCTGAAGTCCACAATCATCTCCTTAGTTTTGTTGACGTTGAGTGTGGGGTTATTTTCCTGACACCACACTCCGAGGGCCCTCACCTCCTCCCTGTAGGCCGTCTCGTCGTTGTTGGTAATCAAGCCTACCACTGTTGTGTCGTCCGCAAACTTGATGATTGAGTTGGAGGCGTGCGTGGCCACGCAGTTGTGGGTCAACAGGGAGTACAGGAGAGGGCTCAGAACGCACGCTTGTGGGGCCCCAGTGTTGAGGATCAACGGGGTGGAGATGTTGTTACCTACCCTCACCACCTGGGGGCGGCCCGTCAGGAAGTCCAGTACCCAGTTGCACAGGGCGGGGTCGAGACCCAGGGTCTCGAACTTGATGACGAGTTTGGAGGGTACTATGGTGTTAAATGCTGAGCTGTAGTCGATGAACAGCATTCTCACATAGGTATTCCTCTTGTCCAGATGGGTTAGGGCAGTGTGCAGTGTGGTTGAGATTGCATCGTCTGTGGACCTATTTGGGCCGTAAGCAAATTGGAGTGGGTCTAGGGTGTCAGGTAGGCTGGAGGTGATATGGTCCTTGACTAGCCTCTCAAAGCACTTCATGATGACGGAAGTGAGTGCTACGGGGCGGTAGTCGTTTAGCTCAGTTACCTTCGATTTCTTGGGAACAGGAACAATGGTGGCCCTCTTGAAGCATGTGGGAACAGCAGACTGGGATAAGGATTGATTGAATATGTCTGTAAACACACCAACCAGCTGGTCTGCGCATGCTCTGAGGGCGCGGCTGGGGATGCTGTCTGGACCTGCAGCCTTGCGAGGGTTAACACGTTTAAATGTTTTACTCACCTCGGCTGCAGTGAAGGAGAGTCCGCATGTTTTGGTTGCAGGCCGTGTCAGTGGCACTGTATTGTCCTCAAAGCGGGCAAAAAAGTTATTTAGTCTGCCTGGGAGCAAGACATCCTGGTCCGTGACTGGGCTGGTTTTCTTTTTGTAATCTGTGATTGACTGTAGACCATGCCACATACCTCTTGTGTCTGAGCCGTTGAATGGCCATGCAACGTGTTTTGCGTATCTCTCCCGAATTTGTCATCTCATGCTACTCCTCGACGTTCCTCAGAGAACCCGAGCTGGTGCTGCTGGACATGCAGTCGGTGCCAGCGGGGCAGGAGGGCTGGCTGGCTTTTGACGTGACCTCGGCCAGCAACCGATGGCTCCTGCACCCCCGAAGTAACCTGGGCATCCGGCTCTACGTGGAGACAGAGGAGGGTGAGCTTCATAGAGTTAATACTATGTTCAGGGTCAGGAAATGCTCTGCTGATGTGGAGGCTATTTCCCACAAAGTGGATTTCTTGATTATTATGCCTTTGAATAAGGAGGGAAGTTCACTTAGAATACAACGCTGTAACACTCTAATGTCATATAGTGTCTGTAATTGTTCAGTAAATAATTAGAAATGGACATGTGCTGTTTTGGTTTACCTCAAGATTGTTCTCTTTCTCTCTCAGACCGGTCCCTGTCAGCTGGGTGGGTAGGCTTGGTGGGTCGTAGGGGCCCCCGCTCCAAACAGCCCTTCATGGTGACCTTTTTCAGGGCCAGCCAGGCCCCCTGTCGCCCCCCGCGGGCCGTGAAACCCAACCCCCATAAGAAGAAGCCCAAATACGACCTGCCCTTGCCCAGTATACATGGTGAGGTCCTACAAGGTCAGGGGAGAACACTGGTTTTTCGTCTTCTAGTTAAACTTGTTTTATACACAGTTTAAAGGGATAGTTCATCTCAATTACAAAATTACTGAAGTTGCGTTTACATTTAATTTGAAATCCAATGCATCCAAAGTGTACATTAGTCTTTCCTGGTTCATGACATATTTTTTGGTCCCTTTCAGATCACAGCCATGTCAACAGTGGGCGTCAGGCTTGTAAGAGACATGAATTATATGTGAGCTTCAGTGATCTAGGCTGGAAGGTGAGATTCTGTCTCAACTACTCAATCTGCTGAATAGATAATCAGGAGCTAACATTGTACCACCTTATTTGCTGTAACACACAGTATTTTTAGTGAAGCAAGGCATGTGTAGGATGTGCATTGTAGAGTATGTTCTTTGCATTCTTTATCATGTATTTCTCATAGAAAGAGTATTCTCGTCATTCATCTA
Source organism: Oncorhynchus nerka (assembly GCF_034236695.1). Classification (NCBI taxonomy): domain Eukaryota; kingdom Metazoa; phylum Chordata; class Actinopteri; order Salmoniformes; family Salmonidae; genus Oncorhynchus; species Oncorhynchus nerka. The sequence goes on from NC_088399.1 coordinate 61,713,672, forward strand.
ATCTTGTCATTTGATTTCTATGGTATTTCTCTCCATTAGGATTGGGTATTGGCTCCTACGGGTTACTCTGCCTTCTACTGTGATGGAGAATGCCTCTACCCTCTGGGTTCCTGCATGAACGCCACCAACCACGCTATGATCCAACTAGTGGTCAGTATAAACTACTACACCCTCTCTCACATGAACATTAACATTACTGGTTTCAGTGGGAAAGATGGTTCAGACATTAATGGCAAATATAAAAAAGACTAAGATACCCAAGTTACCGGAGTCGACAATGGCAGACTGTTAATGTAGAGTAGGGATAGTGAGAAATAACATTCAACTGAAGCAATTATCCCCTCTAGTGGTATACTTTATACTGTACCAGGTTACTACACACACTGATAATACAAAACATTGAGGACACCTGCTCTTTCCATGACGTAGACTGACCAAGTGAAAGCTATGATCCCTTATTGATGTCACTTGTTAAATCTACTTCAATCGATGTAGATGAAGGGGAATTAAAGAAAGATTTTAAAACCTTGAGAGAATTGAGACATGGATTGTGTGTGTCATTCAGAGGGTGAATCGGCAAGACAAAAGATTTAACTGCCTTTGAACGGGGTATGGTAGTATGTGCCAGGCGCACCGGGTAAAGTGTGTCAAGAACTGCAACACTGCTGTTTTTTTTTTAATGCTCAACAGTTTCCCATGTGTGTCAAGAATGGTCCACCACCCAAAGGACGTCCAGCCAACTTGACACAACATGGGCCAGCATCCTTGTGGAACGCTTAGGGCAGCTTGTAGAGTCCATGCCCCGACGAATTGAGGCTGTTCTCAGGGAAAAAGGGTGTGCAACTCAATATTAGGAAATGTTCCTAATGTTTTGTGCACTCAGTGTATGTAGTCCTACATGTTTTTAAATAGTACAGTATCACAAACCACAGTACAAAACCATATAAAGTGAAGGCCTGTAGTATCTGTAAATCAACAAAACATTGTTTTTATTTCCATATTCAAATAATAAAGCATCATTGTTCATGTAATTATCTAATATTAGCATTATAACTATAGGAAAAGGAAATGGTCATAAAATCAAATAAATGAAAAGCCGGAAACCAAAATGTTTTTGAACCACAACTTATTTTATTTAAAAATGTAAAAATCAGTGCAAAGTAATGTAGTGCATTGGTGTCTAGATCCCTGTTGGGTGGCAAAGTGTCACAAGAATCCTGTGGGGAGAGAAAACAAGAGAATACATTCAATTAATGGGTGTTAAAAACTAATCAGGGTTCAACAAAGCACTTAAAGTCTTCAATTCCTTCAAAAGAGAGAGAGAAGGAGAAAGGAGTATGGTCCCTGCAGTAGGACTACATGCTGGCCATGAGGTTCTCCAAGTGGTACTCCAGGAGGCTGGAGAGCTCAGTGACCAGAGACTCTGGGTTAAAGTACCAGGCCAGCTGCTGGCCAAACATGTCATCTAGCAGAGCCATCAGCCCGCCCTGAAGAGAACACCACACAACACATAGAAAATGGCTCTGAGTTACTAGCTTATCAAGAGGAGAGAGACAATCAGAAATACTCCCCCTAAAATGGCATTGAAACCCTGTAAACCATGAATAAGGAAGTGAAAAGGAAGTAAACAGGAAGTAACCTAGACTCTTACACTGAGCTGCAGCAGGTATCTGTCAGCCTCTGGCTCCATGTTGGCAGCAGTGGGCAGGAAGGAGTACAGGAGAGCGTACAGACGCTCCACGAACCCACCAGGATGCTAAAGGAAACAAAGGAGGAGAAAAGAGGAGAGAATAGAAGAGAAGGGGAATTTAAGCGAAACTGCTAATAGACAGATATCAAAACATGTTCCAGTGAGATGCTACTTACCACCATCAGGGACTTCTGAGCTGTCATCATCCCAAACAGCACCAGCTCAAAGAGGACATCTATCATGTTCATATGATGGATCTAGGACAAGAAAACATGTTTGGAGAAAATAGGAATGATTTCATATAGATCAGCTACTGTGATGTATAAAATACATGCATGTGGAAGAACTCAGTGAGACTTGAGAGTTAATGAACTCACCTTTGCCTCAGCCAGCTCCCTCTCAATGTCATTCCGCTTGGAGGGGTCACTCAGGTAGTCCACAAAGTCGTTATAGGTACTTATGAACTTGGCCTCGTCCTATGACAAAGAAAAGAGCATCTTTTAGTGAACAGAACACATTTCCCCTCAGGGACGCTCTCTTTCCCTTGAAAGAGAATTAGTTACCATGTGGTTGGCCTGAACCAGTGCGCCCAGGAGGACCTTTCCCGCCACAAACAGATGGTTCCTGCTCAGGGTGGAACCAAGCAGGGTCTAGGGAAGAGTTAGGGTGAGACATCTTCCTCTAGGAGACAGAACAAGAAGTCACAGAGAGAAAAAGAAAAGTGGGTCCACTCACAGTGAAGGCCTGGCGCAGGGAGATGAGCCTCAGGGCGATGTCCTCCACTCTCTTGGTGGTAAGGTAGAGGCTGTGGAAGGGAGGGAATGGAGCATGTCAACCATTAGAGTCAATGGGGGATAACAGCATTATGACCACTATCCTTCTGCATCTGACAAGCCCAGACTACACAGACATTTAGAGGAACTCACTTTAGCAGAGGAACCTCCCTCTCCTCAGGCAGCAGGTCCTCCTCCCAGCTCTACGACAACAAAACAAGCATTCAAAATCAGTGACCAATGACATAACAAACAATCGGTCAATGGAAGGATCTTAATGCTCCTAGTCAATAGTATGTGTGTGTAACGTCTGACCTCATAGCAGTTGTGGCCCTCAGGCTCTGGGTCAGTGAAGTGCTGAGTGGTGGGCGTAGAGAAGGAGGCAGCCTCCGACCACGCTGAAGAGGAGAGAAGCCCGTCCAGCCCCATGTGGAGAGTGGTATACACCACTGAGACATCAGTCTGCTGCTCAAAACACACACAACACACCTGTTTACCGCACACACACTATTAGAAAACACACCAAATCTAATGTAAAAATGCCCAGTAATGTCTAGTCTATATACAAAGGAAATTGTTTATTTACCTGGTAGCAGCCAAGCGTCACGTCCACAGACGTCTCGTGGCGGAGGTGAGACGCATAGTGGGTCACCCTGCCAGCCACACGCTGACAGAGAGAGAATACATGTTAAGGCCAAATGGAATAAGTGAAGAAAAGCCTAATCTAATACTATTTCAGTATTATTTCCGTCTTACCTGGATCCAAGTGATGGACTGCACTTTGGTGGCACAGTAGGGGATGCCCTCTGGACTAAGCCTGGCTGTCTCCTTGGAGATGGCCCACACCAGTTGAGTCTCCAGGCCTCTCACCCTACTCACGTGGTGCATCCTCACCACCACCTGCTCTTGAGATAAACAACAAGACAAGATCAACAAAACCACTTCAGCAATTGCTGTGACACATTTCCATCAAGATCAAATGAATGACAATGTAGGATTGGGAAGTTACAAAGACATAAACCTGGGATCCCCCACGCATGTAGGTGATGATGGGGCTGATGAACTGGAAAGTTCTCCAAGCTTTAACCACCGGACCGGCATTGTTCTGCACATTACAATACATTCATGTTGGAAACAGTAAACACTGTAACAGTGATGTGTGTGTGTGTGTGTGTGTGGGGGGGGGTCTCTTACCCTGATCACAACAGGCCCACAGTACAGGGGGCTGAACCTAATCAGAATTAACTGCCAATTGCCAGTGGCCTCCTAAAGCAGAAAGCAGACAAGAGATGTGTTTAATGTCAGAGACACAATTTGAATATCTGGGATATTTTTCAAACATAAAACCCAAACTTTCTGAAAATTGTACCTCAAAGATAGTCTGCACATCTGGCACATCCTCAAGGATGATAGCAGCATTCTGGACATCAAGGAGGACTGGCAGCTGTGGAACATCCAATGGCACATCATCCAATGGCACATCCAACTGGACCTCATCCAGGACAGTTGTTTCTAAAATTAGGAACATTGGAATATAAAATAATTAATTGTTAGGACAAAACGTATCAAGATTGCTAATACTAGCTAGCTAGGTAGCAAAAGTCGATCGCTTAGCAACAGTTACTAAAGTGAACGTTAGCTAGCAAGCTAGCTAGCTACAACATCTCTGGCACAAGCATTTTTGCCAAGTCTGAACGATAAAAATACACAACATTTCGCAAATTATAATGACATTGTTAAATGAAGTAAAATAAGAGTGTTAAACTCCACATACCCTCTTCTAAGTCGCTGTCCATCTGTCGACGATCACGAACCCTGCAAAACAGAAAAAGACAAGAAAAACAAGCCACAAATGAGTTTGAACAACCTGTCGACGCAGTAGGCCGCAGACGTCCACGCACTCTCTCCGCCAGTCTTGAAAAGCACCCAGGCATTTTCCAGTCGATTGTTCTCAGGTCTGAAAAATCAATCCAGTTTGTTGTCAGCAGCAAACACAAGTTGTTGTTTTCGCACAGAAAACGTTCCATAGAACGTCGGTTAGATGTATCTTGGCAACACACGTTCGAAAATGATTGTTTACAAAATGGACAACTGTGTTGCCATAGAAAGTTTGAAATGATATGATTCATTTTAGAATCCGTTAAAATTCTATTGACGTGCTCCTTCGTAGTTCAGTTGATAGAGCATGACGCTTGCAACGCCAGGGTAGTGGGTTCGATTCCCGTCACTACTCATACATAAACGACAGCAGGTTTTATTGTAACTCGCTTTGGATAAAAGCCTCTGATGAATGTTGAGAGAAAAATTGTCAATTCAAGAGGGAGCTACGAAATTCATGTCCAAACGTCCTTTACTTTGCCTGATGTCATTAAAAAGGACATATAATTAATCATGAGCTTGTTCTCTACAATATTATGACATTAATATACTTGTACTTGACAGTGTTGATGAAATAATAACGATAATTTGCTGTGACCATTGTTAGTTTAGACTGCACCGCACTTGGTTGTGTGTGTTCCATATTTGGTGTTGTGGGGTTAAATTCTGAGTAAATCGTTGGTAACTTTTCAACCATATATGGTAGAGACATTTAGACTATTGTTTTCTGATATAATGTTCTATTGATTGGGCATATTTGTAAACCTTGATAATTGTATGGGTGTACATGTATGGGTGAACACCCTATATATTTGGGGCTATTTTGACACCAGATGCTTTCCTATATCGTTGGTATAATATAAAATACAAATAACAAAATATTGTGTTTTATAAAGTCACTAGCTAGGTTGGAAGAATGAGACAAACAAGGTTATTTTTTGTGTGTTGTTTAACCCCTGAAAGTATAGTCTTTGCCACAGTGGGCAATCAAGTCTTTTGGAGGACTTATTGACCAAATTCAGACACGGGGGGCCACAGCCCACGGAAAAAATCCTTCTCACCCCCCTCCCCCCTTGCACTGAAGGCTCTACACTACCTGTCAAAAGTTTTAGAACACCTACTCACCTTCAGACACAAGGGGTTTTCCTTTATTTTTACTATTTTCTACATTGAAGAGACATCTAAACGATGAAATAACACATATGGAATCATGTAGTAACCAAAAAAGTGTAAAACAAATCCAAATATATTTTAGATTCTTCAAAGTAGCCACCCTATGCCTTGATGACAGCTTTGCACACGCTTGGCATTCTCTCAACCAGCTTCATGAGAAGGTCACCTGGAATGCATTTCAATTAACAGGTGTGCCTTCTTAAAAGTGGATTTTTTTTCCATTTTAATGCGTTTGACCCAATCAATTGTGTTGTGACAAGGTAGGGGGGTATACAGAAGATATCCGTATTTGGCAAAATACCAAGTCCATATTATGGCAAGAACAGCTCAAATAAGCAAAGCGAAACAACAGTCAATCATTACTTTATGACATGAAGGTCAGTCAATACGGAATATTTCAAGTGTAGTCACAAAAACAATCAAGCGCTATGATGAAACTGGCTCTCATGAGGACCACCACAGCAATGGAAGACCCAGAGTTACATCTGCTGCAGAGGATAAGTGTCACGATCGTTATTGTATGAATCGGACCAAGGTGCAGAGTGGTATGGTTCCATCCTCTTTTATTTGAAGTGAAACACACAGAAAACAATAAAGCGCAAAACGAAATGTGAAGCTAATGTAGTGCTCGCAGGCAACTAGACATAGACAAGATCCCACAACCACAGTGGGGAAAAAGCTGCCTAAATATGATCCCCAATCAGAGACAACGCTCAACAGCTGCCTCTGATTGGGAACCATACCAGACCAACATAGAAATACAAAACTACAGTACCCACCCTAGTCACACAATAACATGAAAAGTTCATTAGAGTTACGAGCCTCAGATATTGCTGCCCAAATAAATGCTTCACAGAGTTCAAGTAACTGACACATCTCAACATCAACTGTTCAGAGGAGACTGTGTGAATCAGGCCTTTATGGTTGAATTGCTGCAAAGAAACCACTATTAAATGACATCAATAAGAAGAAGAGACTTAATTGGGCCAAGAAACACAATACATTTGTCCTTTGGTCTGGAGTCCAAATGTGAGATTTTTGGTTCCAACTGCCATGTCTTTGTGAGATGCGGTGTGGGTGAACAGATGAACTCTGCATGTGTATTTCCTGCCATAAAGCATGGAGGAGGAGGTGTTTTGCTGTTGACACTGTCTGTGATTGATTTAGAATTCACACTTAACCAGCATGGCTACAACAGCATTCTGCAGCTATACGCCATCCCATCTGGTTTGGGCTTAGTGGGACTATCATTTGTTCCACCAAACTCCCGTATGGACTGGCGGAGAGGCGAAGGTTGAGAGCCGTGCATCCTCCAAAACACAACCCAGCCAAGCCGCACTGCTTCTTGACACAATGCCTGCTTAAGAGAGAGTGACAGAGTGCTGCATTAGATGACCTGGCCTCCACAATCCCCCGACCTCAACCAAACAGATGTTTTGAGATGAGTAGGACCGCAGAGTAAAGGAATAACAGCCAACAAGTGCTCAGCATATGTGGAACTCCTTCAAGACTGTTGGAAAAGCATTCCAGGTGAAGTTGGTTGAGAGAATGCCAAGAGTGTGCAAAGCTGTCATCAAGGCAAAGGGTGGCTATTTGAAGAATCTCAAATATATTACATGTTTTGATATGTTTCACACTTTTTTGGTTCCTATATGATTCCATTTGTGTTATTTCATCGTTTTGACGTCTTCACTATTATTCAACAATGTAGAAAATAGTAAAAAATAAAGAAAAACCCTTGCATGAGTAGGTGTTCTAATAGCAATAAAGCACCCCTGAGGTTTGTGGTATCTGGCCCCTCCTTGGGCCTTATTGCTTAAATAACCCATATCTCTTTTATAACAGGATATTATCATTGACTATATGAAAGTGCATGTATGAAAGAGTCTGATTTACTGTTTTCAATGGCAGGTTCACCTTCTGAAGCCGGATGAGGTTCCCAAAGCATGCTGCGCACCCACCAAGCTCAGTCCCATCTCTGTACTCTTCTACGATGACAACAACAACGTGATCCTAAAGAAGCATCGCAACATGATGGTCAAGACCTGTGGATGCCTGTGACACCAGTGGTAGCCCATCTATCTATTCTACATCATTTTAATCAACTTAATTGCCATTGTTCCAAAAGATAAAAACAGGGTAATATAACTTGCAACCAGCAGTTGATAGCAATAATATGTCAATATGCTGATATATACTATGTATCTAATATATTGATTTAGAGTCAGAGTGGTATATGAACAACACCCATTGGACTTATAACCATACCTCACTTTTGATTAACTAAACTATTTAAATCTACAGTAATTCAGATAATTACATCACCCCTTCATGTCATATATTCTGTGACCAATCAAAGCTGTAAAGTACTGTATCATAAGTGCAATCAATGCTAAAATTCTTGTTGAACCATACATTTTTTCTCATTGTCTCTTTTAGATGTACTAAACATGGTTTGCAAAACATACACGTATTTTTCTTCTTCTTTAATCATACTTTTAACCAGTACAAGTTAGTAACAATGGAAAATGATAACATGAAAAAAAAAATTGGCCATTTTTGTATGTACAGAGGAACAAATACACAGTGATGTATGTCCTTGTCAACAGATATCTGGAGGACTGTATACCGCTATATTTGTAATTTAAAAAACTATACTGAACAAAAAAACGCAACATGTAAAAGGTTTGTCCCATGTTTCATGAGCTGAAATTAAAGATCCCGGAAATGTTCTATACGCCTCAAAAGTTTTTTAGTGAGCATTTCTCCATTGCCAAGATAATCCATCCACATTGAAAGGTGCACTATATAAAGAAGCTGATTAAACAGCATGATCATTACACAGGTGCACCTTTTGCTGGGGACAAAAGACCACTAAAATGTGCAGTTTTGTCACAACACAATGCCACAGATGTCTGAAACATTATTTTCCTTGGAAATGTAGTGAAGTTAAAGTAAAAATTGTCAAAACTATAAATAGTAAAGTACAGATACCCCCAAAAACAAATTAAGTAGTACTTTAAAGTATTTTTACTTAAGTACTTTACACCCCTGGAGGTGCTTCAATACAGTCTGACGTTCAGGGGTGGTTGGACATATAAGATGGGGTGCTGGTGAGCTTCTGCCCCCATTGTACGTCGTCACACAAATATTCCCCCACCCATGTCCAGGGGTCTCAGTGTTATGTCCCTTGACGCCATTATACCAGTCGCAGTGTTCAAATCGTGTATCTGTGAATCACAACATGAAAGACAATGAGTGACAACATTTCCACATGTTGAGCAATACAACATATAACTGAAGCATACAGTAGTGCAAGAGTTTGCTGCTGACATCTCTACGATATGTAAAACACTAAACAACAATGGTGTTCATGTGAGGACACCACGGAAGAAGCCACTGCTGTCCAAAAAAAACTTTGCTGCACGTCTGAAGTTTGCAAAAGTGCACCTACATGTTCCACAGCGCTACTGGCAAAATATTCTGAAGACAGATGAAACTACAGTTGGGTTGTTTGGAAGAACCAGATGTTGTTTGGAAGACCAGGTGGCGAATCGCATCTCTGCATGTCTGGCAGACATATCAGTGTGGATGACGGATCACCACCTCAAGCTGAACCTCGGCAAGACGGAGCTGCTCTTCCTCCCGGGGAAGGACTGCCCGTTCCATGATCTCGCCATCACGGTTGACAACTCCATTGTGTCCTCCTCCCAGAGCGCTAAGAACCTTGGCGTGATCCTGGACAACACCCTGTCGTTCTCAACTAACATCAAGGCGGTGGCCCGTTCTTGTAGGTTCATGCTCTACAACATCCGCAGAGTACGACCCTGCCTCACACAGGAAGCAGCGCAGGTCCTAATCCAGGCACTTGTCATCTCCCGTCTGGATTACTGCAACTCGCTGTTGGCTGGGCTCCCTGCCTGTGCCATTAAACCCCTACAACTCATCCAGAACGCCGCAGCCCGTCTGGTGTTCAACCTTCCCAAGTTCTCTCACGTCACCCCGCTCCTCCGCTCTCTCCACTGGCTTCCAGTTGAAGCTCGCATCCGCTACAAGACCATGGTGCTTGCCTACGGAGCTGTGAGGGGAACGGCACCTCAGTACCTCCAGGCTCTGATCAGGCCCTACACCCAAACAAGGGCACTGCGTTCATCCACCTCTGGCCTGCTCGCCCTCCTACCACTGAGGAAGTACAGTTCCCGCGCAGCCCAGTCAAAACTGTTCGCTGCTCTGGCCCCCCAATGGTGGAACAAACTCCTCACGACGCCAGGACAGCGGAGTCAATCACCACCTTCCGGAGACACCTGAAACCCCACCTCTTTCAGGAATACCTAGGATAGGATAAAGTAATCCTTCTCACCCCCTTAAAAGATTTAGATGCACTATTGTAAAGTGGCTGTTCCACTGGATGTCTTAAGGTGAACGCACCAATTTGTAAGTCGCTCTGGATAAGAGCGTCTGCTAAATGACTTAAATGTAAATGTTAAATGTAAC